>NW_003852473.1:4131277-4134257 GCF_000181295.1 Otolemur garnettii
TACTTAGTCCAGATCATGAGAACGGCCCATTCCATGAGGCTGTTCTCGATCAGGGTCCTCCCGGCTTGTTGCTCTGTCACAGGCTGGACTGCTGTCATTGTGGATTGTCTCTGCAAGTTTCTACCATGGGAGTGGGGCGAGCACAGATGGGCATGCTCCGTATGTTGAAGCACAGAACCCAAAGTCACAGACATCTTTTGCTTCCTTAGTGTATTGGTGAGGAAAGAGGGTCAAGGTCCCATGCTGCAGTGGAGCCAAGGAAATGTAGTTAGCTGAGCGGCTGTGTGCCGGCAGGCTGCTGCGGGGGATAATGATTCCTTCAGACAATTGGTGTCCATGCAGCACTTAGGTGACATTTAGTCACTTTACCCCATGGTGCCATGTTTTGTTCATCTCCCTGTCTGTGTCCGTGTCTGTATTCATAGATGTGGTTATTCTACTTAACCACAATGCCATTATCATATATGAAAAAATGACAATAACTCACTAACATAATACCTAATTTGTACTCATATTTGCTCACATCCCCCCAAGTATCTTCTGTACATTTAAAATTGCCCGCATTTAATCTAGGAGCAGTGGCTCACGCCTACAGTCCTAGCACCCTGGGAGGCCGGAGAAGGAGGATTACTTGAGCTCAGGAGTTTGAGATAAACCTGAGAGTTTATCTCTCTCAAATGAGAGACCCCAGCTGTAATAAAAATAGACAAACCAGCCAGGTATTGTGGCAGGCCCCAGTTGTGCCACCTCCATGGGAGGCTCAAGCAGGAGAATGGCTTGAGCCTAGGAGTAGGAGATTGCTGTGAGCTATGATGCCACAGTCCTCTAGCCAAAGTGACAGAGTGAGACTGTCTAAATAAAAAGGAAAAAGATTGCCAGCATTTAAAGGTCAGCTGGATGAGCAGGAGCTACGAATGGGGCTGGAGAATAAGGTCTCCATAGAAGAAGCAGCAGGAAGGCCTGGTGTCAGGGAAGCCAGAGAGAAGTGATTTCGGGGGCGCTAAGTCTGCAGACACTAATGATGTTCAGTGGTGAGTTCTGTCTTAGAAGATCTGAGTCGAGAGCCATTAAGGAGAGGTTGAGCAACTCGATTTATCGATATCCCTTCAGACTAATGATTTATAATGAATCAACAACACTCCATCCCAGCTGATCGTGCAAAGAACCAAACACGAGAAGAGCTAACATTTAGCAGTGTTTGGGGAAGGACTGTGCCTTGACCTTGGCCTGCTGGCTCGCACTTTGTCACTCCATTGGGTAGACACACACTGCTTTCCTGCTGGCAAGGACTGAAGGGCAGAAATTCTTCTCCTTTTTAATTTTTTCACTCCCTGCACGTTCCATTACACATGCTGTTAACTCAATGTTATTTATAACTGCCATGTTTTTACTCTTCTCACCAATTAGAATTATCATATAATTTACCTCTCAAACTGGGAAACTTGTTAAAATTAAAAAAAAAAAAAAACAACCCAAACTGGACATTTAACCCCAGCAGTTCCTGGCAAATTGGTGCAGTGGTCACTCAATGGACAGGCCAGTTGACTCCTCTTTCCTGTCCCCCCTCACACCCCTGCTTCATAACTGAGGTCTCTTAATATATGTGGAGAAGGAAAGGGCCCCAGGACTCCCTCTATGCAGGAACAGCATTCCCGGGGCATAGCATAAAAATGCACATTACCACAACCTTCCAAAATTTTTATTACTTCTAACAATTTCTTACCATACTTTACTTTTTGTAATATTTCTGATTCCTAAGGTTTTCCTTCCCATGAATTCTATTTATTACGTCCTTTGTGGAATTTGTTAATTATTTTACTCTGACTAACCTGCAAGGATCTCTACTAAGTCTTTGACTGAAAAATATGTAAATTAATGTATATTTTAATTGGTTTAGATAACTTATCCCATCTCACATGACTGCTGGATTATACTCTTACAGTAAAAAGTGATTATATTCTTGTATTAAAAAGTGAAGTCAAATTAGTGGAAGCATCACTGTCAAAAATATACTTGAAAAATCTTTGCACCTGGGAAGCTACCAGTAACTATTTGTTGAATAAACAAATAAATGAATGAGCCAAATTATAGTGTTTTAGTTTATTGCTAAATTGGTAGAACAATAAGCTGTCAACTCTCCACTATTCTTATAAGAAAAGTATCAAGAGGAAAAGTTGAGCAAAAAAGAGATTTATTCTTTCTGATACCCTTTCTTCCGTGGTGATACTTTTAATTTGAATAAAAGTAAGTATAAGGTAGGTACCTACTAAGGAATGAATTTATATGTTTCCCTAAAGTGGGGTTGCAGATGGATAATACTGTTACATGCTATTTTTAACATGATTTTGGTATAAAACTTGGATTTTGTATTGTTTGTCATGGAGAATAATGTAGAAGGCCTTTCGTTCTGGAAGGTGTCCTGCGGTGCTCAGGCTTCATTCCTGTCTGTGCTGTGCTCTTGCTGTACTGCAGGGATTGGTCAGAGACCTGCCTATCCCAGCTCGCTCCCTGCTGGCGCTCTGGTCAGGACTTGGATCCTACCAATGAAATGCGCTCGTAGGAAATGTACAAGGCAGAGGCAGGCGGAGGTTCTTGCCTCCTGGGTGGCCTCAGCAAGTCAGAGGGTCTGCCTGTGTGTCTGCTGGAGTCAAACTCTACGCAGCAGGGGGCAGTGACTAGTTTTACAGGTTTGTAAGCAGCGATGTTTTCTCCTGTCCGGTTTCTAGCCAGGAAGGTGTGACCATGGGTAGTGGATGGCGGTGGTCCCTTGACTTCCTCACCCTCTTCTTGCAGTTTTGTAGACATCGAGTCCTATACAGCATCTACTTCTGATGGACAGACCTGGGAGGTTTTGGCTTCCTAAGCTGAATGTTGGATGGTACTACTTTACAGTGATCCATTTGGTAAGTAACAAGATTTCCTGAGACACTTTTGTATTTTTGCATTAAGTTGATTGGGAGGGATTTTTTTTTTTTTTTTT
>NW_003852473.1:4134277-4160635 GCF_000181295.1 Otolemur garnettii
TTTTTTTTTTTTTTTTTAGTTTATACACTTATAAGCTGTGCTGTGAGGGCCATTTCTGGTTGCTAAATATTTTAGTTCATAGGCGTTTTATACTTGGCCTTTAAGATGAGTTTCTGGGTAAGGCGCACAGACAATTTAAAATGCATGCATCTAGCAGGTCCCGCAGAGGCACTGCAGGTGCTTCGGACCACCAGGATAGAGCAAGTGTGTCACACAGAATTTTTGGTTTCTTACTACATATGAAAGTTATACGTAGTAACAACTATAATCTATTAAGTGTGCAAAATAGCATTATTTCTAAAAAAAAAAAAGTGTATATACCTTCATTAAAAATACTGTGCTGCTAAAAAGTGCTGAAGGTCATAGGAGCTTCCAGTGAGTCGTAATCTCTTCCTAATGGAGGGTCTTGCCCAGCTGCTGATGGCCGCTGAGTCATCAGGGGGGTGGTTGCTGAAGACTGCGGTGGCTGAGGCAATTTTTTAAAATAAGATACTTAAGTTTGCTGCGTCAATTGACTCTTCCTTTCAGAAAAAGATTTCTCTGTGATGCTGTCGGAGAGCATTTTACCCACAGCAGGACTTTCAAATTATAGGCAATCCTCTCAAATCCTGCCTCTGTTTTCCTCATATAAGTTTATGTAATATTCTAAATCCTCTGTTATTTCAACAATATTGTCAACATTTTCACCAGGAGTAGCTTCCATCTCCAGAAACCACCTCTTTGCTCAGCCATCGGGACCCGCTCGTCACCTGTGCAAATACGATCATCAGTTGGCAGCAGGTGGGTCACGTCTCTGGGCTCCATTTCTAGTCCAGTTCTCTCGCCGTTTCTACCACATCTGCACGCACATCTGCAGTGACTTCCTGCACTGAAGCCCAGAGACCTCAAGGTCACATGAGAGTGCTGGAATTAACTTCTTATCAATTCCTGTTAAAGTTGAGATTTCGACCTCCCCTCATGAAGCATATTCTTAATGGCATCTAGAATGATAAATCCTTTCCAAAAGGTTTTTAATGTACTTTGTGTTACCTAGATCTATTATAGGAATCATGGTCTATGGCTATAGTCTCATAAAATATGTTTCTTAAATGTAGTAATAAGACTTGAGGTTACTCCCTGATCCTCAGGCTGCAGAATCCTGGGTTAGCAGGCATCATATTCTGGTACTCTCCATCAGAGCTTTTGGGTAACCAGGTACATTGTCAATTAGCAGTAATATTGTGAAAGAAATCTTTTTCTCTGGGCAATAGTTCTCGACAGTGGACTTGAAATATTCAGTAAACCATGCTGTAAACAGTTGTGCTGTCATCCAGGCTTCTCGTTACATTTGTAGAACAGAGCAGAGTACATTCAGCAGAATTCTTAAGGCCTCTAGGATTTTCAGAATAATAAATGAGGCTTGACTTTAATTTAACGTCATAAGCTGCTAAAAAGAGAGCTGGGTTGTCCTTTGAAGCTTTGAAGCCAGACATTAACTTCTCCTCTTTAGCTGTGGAAGTCTTAGATAGTGTCTTCTTCCCAGTGAAGGCTGAAAGTCTTCTTTTACCTTGAAAGTCTTGTTAGTGTACCCAGATTTATTAATGATTTCAGCTAGAACTTCTGGACAACTGGCTGCAGCTTCTACATCAGCACTTTCCTGTAATGGAGGTGGTTGTCTCCTGACACCTATAGACAAACGTCTGTTGGCTTCAGACTATTCTTCTGTACCTTCTCCTCCCCATCTCTTCCTGGCATTGAAGATAGTTAGGGCCTTGCTCTGGATCAGGCTGTGGCCTGAGGAAAGCTTGTGAGTGGCCTGGTTTTCAACCTAGACCACTGAACCTTCCTCCAAGCCAGTAAGGAAGCTGTTCTGTGTATTGTTTGTGTGTTCAATACACAGCGCTTTCAGTTCCCTCCAAGAGCTTAAGGGTGATTGGTGGGGTCACCTCTATGGTTTCTCTCATAAGGGTACAAGTGAATCTTTCTAAAAGCAGAGTATTAATATTTTAACTCAATAACTAAGAAAATGACATGAAGGTTATGTTAACCAGTTTGATGAGAGTACTTCAAAATGTATATGAAAACAGCACACTGTACCCCATGATTACATTAATGTACACAGTTATGCTATAAGAAATAAGAAAAATTAAAAAAAAGAGCTTTTCTTGTACATTCACAATCCAGCTGACAGTTCGGCAGGAGAGACCTGGCTTTGGCTTCTCCTGGAGTTTGACGTGGCTTCTTCATCACGCTTAATCATTTCTATGTTTTGATTTAAAGTGAGAGAGGTGCCATTCTTCCTTTCACCGGAACACTTACAGGTCTTTGTAGCGTTATTAATTGGCCTAATTTCAAATTGTCATGTCTCAGGGGATTAGGGAGGCCCAAGGAGAGAGAGAGGGAGAGAGAATGAGGGAGCAGCTGGTCGGTTAAGTAGTTGAAAGGTGCACAGTATTTATTAAGTTTGCCATCTTACATGGGAGTGGTTTGTGATGCTCCAAAACAATCACAAAAGTAACATCAAATATCACTGATCACAGATCACTCTAGCAGAGTAATAACAAAAATGTTCCCCATACTGTAAGAATTATCAAAATGTGACTCAGAGACGCGAAGGGAGCATACGCTGTTAGAAAATGGCCCCGACAGAGTTGCCAGCTGCAGGGTTGCTGCAAACCTTCAATTTGTAACAAATGTTGATATCTGCAAAGCGTAATAAAGCACAAAAAAGGAGTTACACCTATGTGCGTGTGTCTGATTTCCTAATTACTCTCTAGAAGAATTACAGAACTGTTAGTAGCAACAACTGCATATTGGAGTTGAGGCAATTTTACTTTAATGAAAGAGAAGACTAAGAGGGGCATGTGGGGACCGAGGGGAAGCGGCTGCCTCTGGGCACTCTGCGCAGGGCCAGCTAAACCAGCAGCATTCTTAGGCATTGCAACTAGGATTCTCTCTCCTTTATCAACGACAGATTGATGCCTAGAATCTCCAAAATATTTTGCTGTTGTCCTTCCATGCCGACTACTTAGATGCTTTCAACAGTATTTCAAATAAAATTCCTCCCCTCTCTTCCTTTTGGGCCCCAGCCCTGCTTGTCCCCTGGGCAGGTGCATCACGTTGAGAATCCTCAATGCCTTGACACAGGGTCTGAGTAAAACACCTTGTGCAGCATGCGTGAGGGAAGAATGATGATGTGTTAAAGAGAAATTCTCTCAAGTTCATGTTTTGTCTGAGTCTAGCCTCAGCCAACTGGGAGTGAGCAAATTAGGAGAGAAGAGGAGCCCTTTTGAGACGTCGCAAACCATCCGTGGCGCCCCTGCTTACATCGTGCTCTAGGAGCAGTGGCCTGGCTCCCCCCTCCCCGCTGGTTAATCGTAGGCATCACTTTCGAACTGTGCTTTCATGAGTTCTTTATCTCTCCTGACAGGCTCTGATAAAGTTCACCCCCATGCACTTAGCAATGTGCTGATATCTGTCTGTCTCTCTGAATAGGTGTATTGAGTTAAGGAAGAAATGGATATTCATACTACCTAGCCACCATGAAATTCCTCCTCCATCACCACACACATATCCCTGAAGTGAAAGGTAGCTCAGTGTATCCATGAGCCAGGCTTGAAGACCTGTGATTCCATCATGCACACATCCTTGCTGAAATTTTCCTTGCTTCATTTCTCTTTTTAATGTAGATAAGCTGGGGATAGATAGGAAAGCCTAAGTTTGCTTAGGCAGACATATTTATATTCTCTTTAGTTTAAAGGGTTAGAAATGGCTCTGGTTTCTGGCATTCCCGATCATAGCAATTTCTTTGGTATAACTGGATGTGAGCTAAGGCTTTTTCTTAGCTTTCTGGAATGACTATTTATTTCCATCATCTTCTACTCCATCTTTTTATCAACTAAGCTCAACACATTGTTTTTCTTAGCTCAAAGGTCACAGTTTTGATTTCATTATTTCACTAGATTTATCAGCCAATGACATCTCTATACCTTTTATCTAAGTACATCTCAAATCTAATAACTTTTAAGGTAATCTTTCTTTTAATAGCAGAATTATGTTTCGATGATTTTCAGGTATATTTGGAAGACTTAGCTGATTTTCTATTTGTCATGGATAAAATACTTTGAGTTACTCACAAAGTAAGAAAATATTTATGAAGCCCAATCCCAAGTATTTTAAACATGGTTATAGACGTCTGAAAAATTTGTAGGACTATGGAAACTCCAGAGTTATTTCAGCACATTTCCAAGTATCTGGATGCGGAACAGTGACTTTGCTTTGTAGGGTTTTTAAAAAAAATGCCAATTTAAACTGTAGAGAATCTACAATTTTTACCAATTTACCATACAATTCCAAGTCTTTCTAAGTGGTATTTTGCAATTTGAGATTTCCATGGTATATTTTGAGGAACAGCGGTTTTGAGGAGTGTCAGTAAGTGCCACAGAAAGACATGTCTGTGGCCAGATGAACTGAGGCTAAACAGAATTAAATGAACTTCCTTACTTCAGGAAGCCCCAGAAACTTTAATATATTTTTGTGGTGTTTCTCCAAGACTTCACAGTTTTCCTCAAATTTTTAACATCACAAAACCCTCCTTTTCACAGAGGAATTTTGCAGTATTGCATTCTACACATGTTTTAGCATTGGTACAGAAACAGACCAAAAGATTGGCAATGGACAGACAGGTTTTGGATTTATTTTTAAACTAATTTTTCAAAATACTGAAGAGTTGAACTGATAGGTATCTACCTCCATTTAACTCTTTTAAAGATCAGATGTGATCATCCGACCACACTTCTCACAGCTAGCCAAGGACAGACAACCCACATCCCTGAGCCTCACTGACCTTCTCAGTCTAACTTCCAGCAATTTGTTGCTGTCCTCACGTCTCAGGAGCATCCATAGTGGGAAGAAATCAATCTCCTGCTCCCTGGGCATGGACAGCAACAGCAGGAGAGCCTTTCTTCCTGGGCTGGCCTTAGGGGTTTGAATATGGAGTACAGGGCTCTGTGGTGTGCAGGCTTCCCTCAGTCAGCTCTGAAATAATGAAGCACCTGGGAAGTGGGACGCTGTGTTAGCGCCGTGTGACGGAAGGGTAAGTGCTGTGTTAGCGCTGTATGACGGAAGGGTAAGTGTGGAGGATGGGTCCTTTTTTAAAAAAGTCACATCCTTCTTATGAACCCTAGTGTTCAATAAGAAATTTCTCATTATACTTTAAAGTATACTGGGATAACTTTTTCTCAAGCGTGGAATTTTAGTCCTTCATTATTATTCTCTTTACTAGTTAATTAATTATAAGTTAATTCAGAAAATATGTATTTTATTAATCAAAAGATGTTACTTTCTGAGATGAAAAACATTTAAAGAGAAGCAGGCATGAAAGTGTAGAAGAATAAGACAATTCTGTTTGAAACATATCGAGCAGGAGATTCTCCATTAGATATCAAAGTGGAGATGCGAGAGTCTAGAGTTGAGGTAAAATTGGGGGCTGATGTATACTCTCAGGAGTTATTAGCATAAAGATGACATTTAACACGTAAGGAGAATAAAGTCATTGTACATATTCTGGGTACACAGGAAGAAGAGAGAATCAGGGACCAGTATCTGAGGGCACATCCACACCCAGACACCAGGGAGGGAGCACGATGTAGCCTCAGGGCAAAGGACGTGACCAAGGCCTTGGAGGGGAAAACCCCGAGTATAGTGTGTTCTGGGAGCCAGCTGGAGACAGTGTTTCAGAAAGTAGGGGAAAATCAAGTCCAATAAGGAGAAGATTAAGAACTTCCCATTGCATTTGGCAATATTGGGGTCATTGGAGACCTAGAGGAAAGAAGTTTCCATGAAGGGGCTGCCGGCTGCCTATTGCTTTTCAATGGAAGTGACCACACTCGCTTCAGCTGAACACTAATCCCTCAGGCCTTGGGAACTACCTTGGAGCAAAGCTGCCCATTTAATCACTTAAAGCTTTCCTTCCTTATTTGGTGAGTGCATTTTATCTGGGCCACAGATAAAAATGTTTATTTTATGGTTTGGATTTTTTTCTTTTAATCTTTTGACTCAAACGTGGTGCATGTACACAGAGGATGTGCTTGGATGTGTGATGAAAAGCTGGAAGGGGGACCCTGGAAATAAAACCCTGCTGCTGAGCTTTTTCTTGTTTCACTGAGGCTTTTTCTTTGTCACCAAAACACCATTTCTTCATAGGGTGCTTTCTAGTCAGCACTGTGGTAACAGAGTGAACTTGATTTTTTCATTTTTACATGAACAAGAATGCTTTAATTTACGTTATTTCCATTCTTGACCGTGGGAGTTATTTAAAGAAAAATCACAAGATGGTGGGGTCATACCACTGCCATCACTCTCTAGGCGGGCCACAATTAAGGAATTAGAGTGAGCTAATTATATATCCTAATATTAAATATCTCCAGGATAGGAGATTAGAAAGGTACTAGGAAATTGTAATAGCTTTCCTTGAAATGTTCAAGCTTTTTCTAATAAATATTATAATTCCAATTTCAGCTGAACTGAGGTCACACCGAGCAGTCAAAAATAGCTTCTTAATCCCATTTGTATATTCTCTATTTTTTCCTAGCTCATATTTCAGTCTGTGTGTCAAGATGGAGAAAATGAGTTATGTTTTCTCTTCCTGTCTCTCTCACTTTTGCTAAAATAAGACAGCCTGACAATGAGCTAAGATATTCAAGGTCAGCACCCAGCTGTGCCTCTATTTCTTCATTTGCAGAATAGACCGAGTGTCCCTTTGTCATGTCACCTGAACAGAGGAAGTCTGATTAGATTATTCGGGTCTGTAAGTAACCTCAGCTGTCGGTGGCTTTCTTAGACTGTGAGAAAGACTATCTGCTCTACTTGTTATCTAAATCTATAAGAAATACTATTTGCTGTATTTGTTATTTGAAATCTATAAGAAAATTTAGGTAACACAGTTCAGTTCATTTTAACAGAATCTGGTATTAGGGATAGCCAGCTAAGCACCTGAACACCTCCTTCTGGTAATGGCCTAACATTTATCATGGTACAGCCCTAAGGAAGGCCCCAATGCAGGCTTTAAAGAGAAAGAAGCTATGGTGCTAGGTGTTTAATTAATGCATTGTTTGCATTTTGGGGGGAGGGGGTGGTTAGCTGTGAGATTATGAGATAACTTGTAAAATACAGTGCCTGGCAGGATCATCACATACGGCTGATTTTGGAGACACACATTTTTAACCTCAGTGATTCCTAATTTTGGTTGCAAGCAAATCTTTAAGAGTGGTAGAATTGTGTCATGTCACAGCCAGTAGATGGCAATATTGCACTTGAAAAATAAACAGATAGATGTTAAAGAGAGTCCAGGCTTCCCAGATGCTGCATTGTTTAATAGCTGGTAAACAAGAACTTTAATGCCAACTCAAGGTATGCCATTTGGAAAATATATTTCAGATGGAGAGTACGTAGGCAACAGATAAATACCTATAAGTGTCAGCATTTACATTTAAAATTGTGCAAGGTTTTAGAGAATGTTTTGTTTAGCTGTGTTTTTCCTCCTAAGTGGTCTCATTTTTCTTTTAATAATGCTTTATCTCAGGTCTTGAGGTTGCTTTCATATTACTGAAAGATGAAGAAGAATTACCACTAAAACCTACAGACTCTCCCCCCCTTTTTAAAAACTTACATCATTCAGTGAACTGCTATAGAACCAGAAAGACGAAGATCCCAGGGACAAACCACCAGGGGCTCCTCATATTGTCACGTTGGCCACCAGCATCTGCGCCTGAGCACTGACGCTAGACAGGCTTGGGGGAGAAGGGGTGCTTTCTCAACAGCTCATTTTGCTCTTCACAATCCGTGGATGTGATTTCAAAGGCAGCCAAGAGAGAAACAAATGAGAAAGTTTTAATTAAAATATAAACACTCAATCAGGCTGAGATTCTAAATCACTTGTTTCCAAATTGTGATGAAGAATTCAAATGCATGTAAAGACACACTGCAAACTTCCAGCAGGAAAGTGGAAACCAAAATGAATCTCAGCCTGAGAAACCTAATACATTGTCATTTGGACGGAAAGGTAACCTCTTTCTTCATGACCAGATACTGAAGGCCAAGAAGAAACAGAATTACCATCTTACTGTGGTCCATTTTCCTCTGTCACTATGGCGTGATTATTATCGCTCAGAATCAAAATTTCATGACAAATATAATCCAGACAAAGAAGCACTATGCTCTTTTGTAAGAATTAGAGATTCGGAACAAAACTGAGCTCTGTGTGTGAAAAGAATTTTAAAACGTATCCAGCCATGTACTATGATAAATAGTATCAGCCCTGGCTGTGCCCTTTCTGGGCAGCCCACTCTGCCTCGTGTGAGAATGAGCCTGCTTAGGAGTAGAGTATGTATGTTCTAGCCTTGCTTTCTGCCTTTCTGAATATTGCGTTCAGCTGTTAGAAACTGCTGGTCATATTCCATTTGATTGTGTACTGAGGCTTTCTTTCTCTTACAATCTCACTGATGGCATGAGAGGGGGAATCGTTCAGAGAACAGACACTGAGCTTGGACGACCTGAGGTGACACGTCGCTGTGCCCACTTTAGCCTGGTGCCTTGGTGAAAATCACTTGATTTCTATGACCATCAGTTTTGGTCTGTAAAATGGTGACAATATCTGTACCAAACTTTGAGTATGTTGGTGCTTGAAAAATATTCAATGCATGATGGATTTTTATAATTTTTTTCTCTGAACAATGGACTTTTTTCTCTTCATCACTTTTCTCATTTTGGGATAAGAAAAATAGCATTGTAACTATTCAATAAATATTTGTTGGAATGAATATTTGAAAGTGTGAATTAATTAATCATTGAAGACAATTTTTTTCAGTGACATCAAATCAGAAAATTTTCTTCACGTTCTCTCTCCAGGACCAACCACAAGACAAAAGAGTAGCCAAGTCCCAAGGTGCAGGATTGAGTTGTACAAGAGAGAGGAAGGAAAGCAGAAGAAAGTCAGTGGATTTAAAAATGTACTACGGTGGCTCCACGCCCAGCCCGGTGGGTTGGGCACCAGCCCCTTACACGGAGGCTGGCAGGTTCCAACCCAGACCGGGACTGCTAAACAACAAAGACAACTACAGCAAGAAAATACCCGGACATTGTTCCCATTGTACTTGGGAGGCTGAGGCAAGAGAATCACTTGAGCCCCAGAGTTTGACGTTGCTGTGAGCTGTGACATGATGGCACTCTATTGAGGGTGACATAGTTAAGACTCTGTCTCAAAAAAAAAAAATGTCTTATGGCACATCGGGTACTATCTTTTTTTTTTTTTTTTTATTGATTGAAGGGGATTTCTAGGGAAGTTCATACTGGATGTGGAACTCTTCAGTTTATGATAGGAACCCATTATAGATTTTGCATTATGATCAGGAAAATAAATGGGACTTCAAACTTAGTCTCCAAAGAAAAGTTAACAATTTACTTGTTTATTTTTTATTATAAATACATATATGTTTTCAAGTTAGAGCAAAGCAACTGTTGGAGCTCTGTAAGAGTACCGAGCTTAACAAAACACTAAGAAATTTTGTGGAAGTAGCCTAAAGTGAACATTGGGTCTCATGAGATTTCAGATGATGCAAATCTTTATAAATTAGGTTTGTTTTACTAGAAATGAATGCTACACCCAATCCCAAACCTGAGGCCCAGCTGAAAACTCTACGATTAAAAATTGGATTCCAGAGAGAAACTCCTCTTTTTTTCCTCGGTTAAATGTAGTTTGTTAAATAGACTTCTAATAAAGAATACTGTATTTCAATGACTCACTGTTAAAACAAATTAGAAGCCAGGTCTTTCAACTTTTAAAACACTATCTCACCTAAAGGCCCGATATGTAGAATGTATTAATTTTTATCCATAAAGAACATTGAGTGTCTCTGACATTAAGAGAATCTCTATCAGATATCTGGTACTGTTAAACAACTTACACAGTTGATCTTTCCATGGGCACCTTACCCAGTAACTTAAATACTGTTATTATTATCATCATCAACCTTATTTAAAGAGGCATAGATTGCTGTGGATATTAAATAACTAATCTACTGTTTAGCCAGGAAATGGCATGCATAGGCCTTGAACCCACGCAGTCTGGCAGAGGTATAGTCCAGAAACTGGCCAATCCAACCTCTCTAGCAAATACCTTTCTGTGGAACCTTTATCAGAATTCTAGCTGGGAGAGGCTTTTCAACAAGAGTAGCATACTCTTGTCTAACATACGCCTATGTTTCTTAGTGTGGAGGATGTTTCTTATGTGTCTGGTTCTATATTTCTTAGTCTGGGACATAGTCTGTTTTTTCAGATGTTTCACTATAACACGAGATGAACAGGACATGTTCTCTGAAAGGTCCATTTTGCTTTAGTATGATGGGTACTTGGTTGTGGCATGAAATTATTTCCAGTGGAAATAATTATAAACCCTAGAAATTAAAGAAGTTCTCACTTTATTCTCTATTTTAACATAAGCTTGAAAACAAAAATGTTCCATAGCTTGGCTCTATCCAAGTTTGCTTTAGAACTTTAGTAGTGAGTTCTTTAAATATTGTATCACCAGCTTTTGTAGAAGGTCATATATATATAATAGGAAATTTTTTTGTCACATTAAAAATATTGCTGTTGAAGTCTTCATTCATTATTTTGCTCAAAGTCCTTGCAAAAAAAAAAAAAAATCCCTGTGACAAGATTTTCTAAGAACTCAGAACTCTCCAATGAATTCCTGGACTACTAAAACAAGAGCCACGCAGTGTGTTGCATTGCCCTTTGACCTAGATCATTAGGAGCTTAGAGATAAGGTTTCAAAGCACTTGTTATATTTTTTCCTCAGTCAGGGATTTATATAATTTTGCTTTTTAGATCTCTGTCTATAGTTCTTTTGAAATCTTTCATCATGAGTTAGTAGTTCAGGTTTATTCATGCACTTTTATTCCAAAGCACCTTAAATCCTTTATAAAAATTAAAAAGGTACAAAAGGGCAAGCAAGAATATACACAGAAAGAAATGTTATAAAGCATACATTTATTTTTCCAGTACAGGTAAGAACAATTTTCTTCAATAGAGTACAATTTCAATGTATGCTTGACAACCTCTTTTTGTTATTTTTCATTTTTTTTTCTTGAGACATAGTCTCACTATGTTGCCCTCGACAGTTCTGTGGTGTCACAGTTCACAGCAACCTCCAGCTCTTGGGCTTAAGTGAGTCTCTTGGCTCAGCCTCCCAAGTAGCTGGGACTACAGCCCCCCCCCCCCAACAATGCCCAGCTTTTTTTTAGAGGCAGAGTCTTGTTCTGGCTTAGGCTGGTCTTGAACCTGTGTGCTCAGGAGATCCACCCATTTTGGCCTCCCAAGCGCTGAGATTACCAGTGTGACCCATTATTCTTCATTCTTGATGCATTGATATGATGGTTGTGAAATGATCTTCCACTCACCAAAATTTAAAATGAAAATAAACAGTTAAGCTAATTGTATATATCCTCATATTAATCGCAAATAAAAATAAAATAAAAATAAATTATTTTGGTCTGTTAAAAATTTGATGAGTTGCCTTGTTTACAACATAGGTAACACTAAATATTGGATGTTAAGTAAACATTTTAATGCTAAAATGTATTCTGAAATCATGATGAAAGGATAGGGGATTGAGTGTTTTGTGTTTTTTATTGATTATGAAGATCATGTGTCATTTTACTAAATGTTCTGTCTCTTAAGAATTAAGTTCCCACAACTCAAGGGGGTAACTCACCTTGCTGTATGTTTTCCTTAATTAAAATTTGCATTTTCCCTCCCAAGTTATAGAAAAGATCATTTATTTCCATTATTACACAGAATCTGTTTTCCCATAATCATGTGAGAGATAAGATAATCCTTTACATTCTGAATCCTTGATCCAGAGCTGTAATTTTCCATTTGTTAATTTACGTGCACATTTATTTAAGATTAAATCCTACTGACTTTCCCAAACTTTTAAAGAAGGTGATTTCTTTCTGTTGTTGCACTTGTGTAAGTGCACATTGTTGGGGAAAGTTATAAACACGCAGAGCAAGGTAATCCAAGATGTCCGCCAGAAGCCCCTTCAGAAAGTATCATGAGCTTGGGAGATGTTTGGAGTAAGTCTGTGCTTATCTGTGTCATCAATGCTTCGTGAAACTCTCATTTCATTAGCAGAAATATCTATCTAGAAAGTCAATAAAGAGTGTGGAGAGCACTCGTGAAATGCCATTGACTTTTGTGATTGCAAGAAATCCATCTCCCTAAGCATGAGCTGTGCTGTGTCTGTGTGTCAACCAATAAACGTCTCCCGTCAAATAATTTCAATGCCAGTAAACAGAAGGCAGCACAAGAATCCCTTGTGTGTCTATTCTTCCTTTCAGAATAAAAACTCTGACCTTGCCACGACTATAGCAAGTTAATATACTTGGAAAAATTCAATACATGTCTTTTGGCTAGAATTGTAGCTTTAGTTTACATTTTGGAAACTATCGAAAAGGTAATTGGACAGCTTTTCTTAAAAACACATTATATTAATAATTGCAGGAACACATGTGAATGAAGTAATTTTTTTCAATCAAATTCTTGTGCTTTTATGGAACGCCTGTTTTGTCTTTAATGACTTGGAACCATTTTCCTCTTCCTGGAGAGGTCATTATGCTTTTGTTAGATTGTGATTTTCTCCCCTCAGTTGTCTCTTCCGTTCCAAGTGCCGGAAACATACTGAGAAGAGAGAGCAGAGCACATTAACGCCATTTTCTCAGAATATATTGTCTACAATGCTCTGTCATATGGGGTTTTATTATTATCTTTATTTAGGACAATATTCTTTTATCTTTATTACATATTTATTTCTTTCAGTACATCTGGAAATTGGGATATTTTCTTTTATGGAGAGAGAATGTGAAGTTAGAGAAAAAAGTATTTAGTCTCCTATTACCTCAAAGTAGAAGCAAGACAGACAAATGAAAGACAGAGGGAATCATGGGTTCTTTGTAAGAAATGAGTTTGGATTAGACTGTCTTGACATTTCCCGCCCTGGGGTAAAGTAGTCAAGATAGCTCAAGTTTCAAGTTGGTGGTACTGAGCATTCTACTCCTAGTATAGAAGATTCTCTTCCAAATTCAGCTTGGGGCCAATTCTTTTTCCTTCACAAATCAGCTTGAATTTTATCCCAATGTGAAGTGTTCTTCGAATGACTGCTCTCTCACCCACGGCACTGTCTCTGGGTCCTGTCCCTGTGTGTGAGCGTTTATCAGAAGTGCAACCTTCCACTGCTGTTGTTACTGGTTCATACCTGTCGCTATGGTTAAGTGGCTTAACAGTAGGGACTGTAACTCATCTGATCCTGTGTCTCCAGCATCCAGCACAAGTTCTGGTGATGGCAAAGTTAAAAGAATGAATTAATGAATGAGAATTTTTAGACCCTTTCAAATACATGTGATTTGGAAAGACATTTGAAGGAAATCTATTTGTAGTATTCGAGGGTTTTCAATTTCATTTTTATGCTTTGTACAAACAAACTCATCCAGAGCACCATGTTTCATGGTAGGACATGTGTCTACAGTTGCTCTAAAAGTCATAATTAATTTGATAACCCTTTATGAATGATGAATGCATTTTTTTTATGACAACAAGAATGGCACTTTATAAGTTTGGTATTATTGTTATTGCTGAAAAGTCACTGCATATCACTTTTTAGTTCCATTTTATTTCTTGTGACGTGAAATATGTCTGTGACAGTAGTATTTATTTATTTACTTCACTGTTTCTACTGAGGTTTTAGATAAGAGCTTAACAACTGAGTGAGCTAAAAGGAAAAAGAAAATGCCATGTGTCATTGAGAATGTGGGACCACCAAGACACTCCTGTAGGAGGATAAATTCCTGCAGGATATTGTGGAAACCTATTAATTGGTATTTTTAAAGCTGAGTATATGCATGCCGTATGATCTATGAATGCCACTCTCAGGTATCTGACATATTGAAAGAAATGTATTCATCAGAATATATACACAAGAATGTTTATAGCAATCTGTTTGTGATTGCTCCAAATTGGAAATAAACCAAGCATTCTCAACAATAGAATGGATGGTTCTTATAAGTACAGTGAAATCCTACAGAGCAAGTATAATGAACGAAATTCAGCTATATGCCACAACACGGCATCACACAATAATTCAGCTATATGCCATCACATAATAATGATGATGTTGGATGAGACAATATTGACCAGAAAGAACACATCATATTGTATCACTCCATTGATGTAAATTTCAAACACAGAGCTATGGTGTTAGCCTGGCTATCCTTGGGGGAAAGGGGAATTTAGTAATAGGAAGAGGGGCATTAGAGAGGCTTTCAAAGAGTTGCCAATGTTCGTTTCTCAATGACCACACAGGTGTATTCAGGGTGTGGAAAGGTTTTGAATTATACGAGAAGGTCTGTGGGTGGAGTACTGTCTGTGTATTTATTATACCTTATTAATGAAATGCAGTCAGAATAAAAAGTAAAAATCATGATTTAATCATAATAGACATCTCAAATGGATTGTTTTTTCCATTTTGAATGAAAATTTCAGGATTCCATCATTCCTTTATTAAAGTTATAAACGTGGCTGCATTACTATAAAGATTTCCTGCACCTTTAAGCTTTTAGTACTGCCATCATATTGATTGACAAATATGGATATAAAAAATGTCCCTTGAATAGTAGTGATAAAGTTTTCTTTCTCCCTCAAAAAATATTAAATAACAAGTAGGTGGACATGTATCTTATTGTACTGTCAAATAATTTCTGATCTTTTTGACACACCATTTCTTTAGAAAATCTGTTCAGAAAATGGCTCAAAGATGGTGTTTTAACAAGAACAACCGCTGAGCACTGTGCACGTTACAAATTGATTTTTATATTTTTTGAGGATGTGTGTAGTATTTATAGGTTCCCTTTTTTAAAAATAAGGTATTGTTCTTAGCTAAATAGAGCAAATACTTGTATTCCCCCCCACATAGAAGAAAATTAAGTTGTAAACAACTGCCTGTAGAGAAATTTATGACATTTGTACTTATTAGTTACCAAAAAAAGGTAATAAATCTGTTATTTCCCTGTTTGTCAGAGTCCAAGTGGAAACAGCTTTCATTAGCCCATTTGTCAGACAGGTGTGAAATGAGGCGTAAAACTACCAGTCCAGCCAGAAGCCATCCAGAATATGAAGTCCTGACACCAGCGTGGATGGCTTCTAACTAGGGGAAGGTCTGAACAGCAGCTTCTGACAAAGAAAATGAAAGAAGCAGCCAGGGAAGATTACCAAGGTGGTCATGTGGAAAACAAGGATGCGATATTTATAATTTAGCTTGGCCTTTGAGATGTGCCATATTCCATAGTTCAATTTTGAAAGGTCGTTTAGGCAGAATTAATTGCCTCTGTTAAATTGGATAGTCAAACATTTGGTGAACTTGGGGTTTCAGAATGAAAACAAAGGATTTTGTCCTTCTTAGATCTGATCCAACAGACAGGAGCCATAAATGTTTCCAAGTATTACCCAGGCAACACCAGACAGAACAAAAATTTAATGAGATAGCAGATGGATATCATCAAAGGGCGTGAGTGACAACTACCCAACTTTAAAGTGAAAGAAATAGAAACAAAAACTTCAGTTATGGACTTAACACCACATCACCAAATATTATGTTAGGTAAACATAGTATTACTATAGTATTTCTGGAAAAATTTTTTTCTCTTTGAGTTGAATTTTGGAATTATTATGAGGATTCAACGCCATGAACCTTGACTAAGGCACAGTCCTGACAGATTGGGTCCACTCAGCTTTTTTTTTCTTTCGGTTGTCTAATGAGCACCTAAATAGCCTGAAGCAGAATAATCAAAAGGTTTAGAAAATCCACACCCTAGGTAACTGGTTTTTGAAAAATTGAGAGTTAATGGTACTTAGCTCTGTGTGAGCCAAGAATCCTGAGAGTCTTTCTCAAGGTGGCTCTGAGAAAAAGGGGAAACCAACAGAAGTGTAATCTTAGTAGTGGTGTCATCAAGCAGGTTCGTAATTTGCCAACATTCTTTCAAATACCATGTTGGATGCAGATGTGAAAAAGTAATATATGCTATGCTGCTTGAGAAGACCTTTAGAAATTCTAACATTTCAAGCTGGCTTTCCCTTGCAGTCTAAGGTCTGACCTTATTAGAGGGCTTGTTCTTTCAGTGGTAATCCTCCTTAGAATTGTCTTCTTTCTTCTCTCTCTCTCTTTTTTCCTTCTTTCTATTTTTCCTTTAGTCCATCCCTTCTTCTCTATACATATTCATTGAGCACTTGTATTGTGCATTGTGCTGGGGTCTGGAAAAAGGAAGATAAATGGAGAGAAATCTATTCAAACACTGAGCACTGTCTCCAAAGCTAGAAACACAGCTGCAGTGTGGCATTGCTAGTTCAGACAGGTGCCTCGGGTAACTGGGAAGCACAGGATGGGCAGGTTATGATATGAAGAATAGATCACAACTATGGCCCAAGATGAAGGGAGACAAGAGGGGGATGGGAGGGGAGGGGGGAGGTCAGATCGAGGAAGGGTGAATGGTGGGATCACACCTATGGTGCATAATGCAAGGGTACATGTCAGATCTATTAGTACAGAGTATAAATGTCTTAACACAATAATTAAGTAAATGAGATGAGGTATATATTAACCAGTGTGATGTAAGCCTTCCTAATTCTATATGAAATCAGCACATTGTACCCCATAAGTGCATATATGATCTATGTGTTTATGACTTAATAAGAAAAATAAAAAGGGTGGTGCCTGTGGCTCAAAGGAGTAGGCCGCTGGCACCATATACTGGAGGTGGTAGGTTCAAACCTGGCCCAGGCCCCGGCCAAAAACTGCAAAAAAAAAAAAATTGAGTAGGGCTTAGGGTCATTCCAGACAAGGAAGAAAACAAAGGCAAGAGCAGATACTTAGAAATAGCAGAGTCTGTGAAGGAAATAACAACCCAGTGCTTCTGTAACGTACAGTGCAAGGCGAGGGTGGGAAGAATGGGGTGGAGAAGTGAGATGAGGGCTTTAGATGTACATAATTCATGCTAAGGAAATAGGATTTTTCTCATAGATTTTGGAACCTCACTGAAGTTTTTTCAGCAGGATAGGAGAAGCCATCCCCTTTGCATTTCTGGTTAGCACTCTGGCAGTATTGTGGAGATCAAGCCCAACACAAGAATGGAAGCTGGCTGTGGTTAAGAAGCGGATACGCGGCTCGGCGCCTATAGCTCAACCGGCTAAGGTGCCAGCCACGTACACCTAAGGTGGCGGGTTCGAATCCCCAGCCCGGACCCACCAAACAACAATGACGGCTGCAACCAAAAAATAGCCGGGCATTGTGGCGGGTGCCTGTAGTCCCAGCTACTTGGGAGGCTGAGGCAGGAGACTCGCTTGAGCCCAGGAGTTGGAGGTTGCTGTGAGTGTGATGCCATGGCACTCTACCCAGGGGGACAGCTTGAGGCTCTGTCTAAAAAAAAAAAAAAAAAAGAAGCGGATACGCTAGTAAGATTCTGACCTACTCTGATAAGGGCCACAGCGGTTCATATAAATAGCTACGATCCATTTTTAGGAGGTCAAATCAAAGATATCTAGGGCTCGTAGAGGACAGTATAAAAATAGGATGAATTGAGGTGTGCCATGTGGAATTCAAGTCACATTTATGATCAACCAGGGGCCTAGTCCAGCAGAGTAGTACTTTAATGCTTCAGAGGAAACATGGGCAGAAAATACACATGTGGGAAGAGGAAACATTTAACATTTTCGGTGAAATTTCCGAGGGACTGGGACACTGTGGGGAGCAGAGACAGCGTCCATGAGTCCCAGCACCCATGTTTAAAAAGTACACAGAGGATGAGCTACGCACGGAGCCACAGGTAGGCACAAGAGTCAGGAAAAGGGCACTCAGGCAGGGCTTTTTTTTTTTTTTTTTCCCACTAGGTCATTTTTAAGCACCAAGGACTTGGGCATCAAGAGACTGGGGAATTTCAAAGACAGTGCTTAGTATGGTCAAGTACTTCTGAAAGTCTTATTAGTTATTTTACAAGGCATATTTGGTCAGAACCAAGGATTCTGAGCAAGTTGTCTTCTGCTCAGTCAAAACCAACCCCTCAAATTTAGAAAGAGTAAGTACTGAAAGGGAGGCCAGAACACACCACCCCCAAGCAATGCATTTCATGTCCAGGTGGACCCAAACTGCAATATAATACTGAATTTTAGGTGTTTCTGTCCACACTTTTAAGGACCTTAAAGATCCTTTTACTGAGAACAGGCAAAAAAAAATTTTTAATCTTTGAAGCTCACACCTAATCTCATTGTTCTGTGCTTTATTTAGTTAATAAAGAAATGGACACCCAATGAAAATCAGGTAAGTAAAAGAGGACATATTTTTAATTCTTCCTAAGATCTAGGACTTCCTAAAGGCTCACTCCAAATCAGCACTTTGTAAGATGGAGGCAATTACAGATAATCTTAAAGTTTTTTGAATGAGAGAGGGCATTCAAATTAAATCTGAGGTTTGAGAAGAAGAGACCAGAATCCTCCATGACATAAACTCTGTGGTCCAAACAATTGCTCTGAACCGAGACCCGCTGACCCACAGTAGCTTCTAGAGATTGACATCATTTTGATATCTTTCCAGTATTCCAGTAAGAAAATCTCTGAAATGTGTTTGTGAAAATTCATAATAAAAAAAGACATCGATGTTTTTATGTACAGCATTTTTAATATAGTGGAGTTGGTAGACATGGGATTGCAATAGTTGACAAGTGGATGAGGTTGAGAAAGCGAAGACAGAGTGTTCGCTTATTTAAGAAGTTTGGACAAGAAATAGAGGAAAGGAATTCGATGATAGCTTGATTAGTACCAAAGGTGAAGGGAGTTTCTTAAATTGTGGTTTAGCAAGAGAATTTGGTAGTGTTATAATTGAGGGATTGGAATCAGTATGAAGGGAGAGATGGAAATTTTAGAAAGAGTAACAATTTGTAAAAAAAAAAAAAAAGTCCTAAAAAAGATAGTAGTAGACAGAATAAAGGATGGAGAGGGCATTTAAATTTTGGGCTTGTTCACTAATATTCTTTCTCTTCTATTTTCTGTAAAAATAGTAGACACCTCTCCATCCTATGGAGGTAGGGATGCCATAGCATTGGCTGTAGCGAATACAGCAGGAGTGGAGGTGATTCACGTGATTGCCAGGATGTGATGGAGAAATGCTGCAATCTCAACCCACAGCCTTGTGATGGTTCTCAGGATGGAGTCACAACCGAGCAGCAATGGTGTGGAGCAAAGGGCTGACTTACTAAGGTCTACAAACTGAATCTCATGTCTGGGAAAAGTAGACAGACTCCACTATCATTTGTCACGTTATCAAGCCCCCTTGCTCTTGTCTGTCACAACATTTGTAACAAGTTTGCAAAATAAATGGAGGAAGAAATGGGATGTCTGAGGGGTTGTGAGTAGAGCTGGATGGCTACATCGTGCACCATACAGCATGAGCAAAACACAAAGCTTTGTTGTTTTAGGCTTTGACAAATACCACATAAAATTATTTATGGGCACTATTGCATAGTCCATCCTGTCTTGACTGACACATTAGGTAGCATGAATCAGTCGTGATAAAGTGTTATTGACTCATAGATTCTTTCTTCCCATCAAGGCAGGCAGTAATTGCAGCTCTGGGACACAGTGCACAAAAAAATGAAAATTTTGTCATTTCAAAGTACATTTAAGTTGATATGTGATGAAAGTGTGTGTGTATGCACATTTTAAAAATTTTTATACAGAATAGTTTCCTATACACATATTTCACTTAATGTTCAAAACAATTATATATTATTGCATAGACGTCTGACAATGTGGGTTCAACTGATTCAACCAGCTTTATACTGATGCACCTTGGTGATGATTTAAATCTTTGCTTTTATGAACAATTTGTGATAAATATCCTTTTATGTATACAAGCCTTATTCATAGATCATTTGGATGTTATTTTGGGTATAATTCTGAATCAAATATATGTATATTTAACATTTCAGTGGACATTAATTATATACCTTAAAAGTACAATGTATAAGAATGCTTGTTTCCACCAAGATCACTAGCTAATATGTTACCAAATACATTTTTACTCTTGAAAAACTAGTTTATAGCACTGGGGTTCTTTTTATTTCATTGTGGGCTTGAGCGCTTACTATAAGATGCTCAAGACTCATCTTGCACATTTTTTGTTCTTGTTCTGGAATCAATCATTTTTATACAAAGCCCTGGTTCCTTTTATTTATTTTTATTTATTTATTTTTTATTAAACCATAGCTGTGTACATTAATAGTGTCATGGGGTACAGTGTGCTATTTTTATATACAATTTGAAATATTTTCATCAAACTGATTAACATAGCCTTCATGTCATTTTCTTAGTTATTGTGTTCAGACATTTATATTCTCCATTTAGAAAGATTCACATGTACCCTTTTAAGATGCATGTAGGTGTGATCCCATCAATCACCCTCCCTCCACCCATCCTCCTCTCTCCGTTCCCTCTCCCCTTCACCCATATTCTTGGGCTATAATTAGGTTATAGCTTTCCTATGAAAGCTATAAATTAGTTTCATAGTTGGGCTGAGTTGAAGAATGGTTTTAGGACCAAGATTTGGGTACCATGTCTGCTCTTTGCTACTAGGGTCTCATTGCTTACAGGCTTTCTAAGCTGACACGGGAAGAGACCTATGCATGTCGACTAATGCATATATATCTTTAAATATTTCCACATGTAACTATTGCTACACTAAGCATTGGTTCATACCAACGCTTCCCACTCTAATTTATTAGCATGTCTTCTTTCTTGTCCTTATCTTTAGCCTCTTACACCTTAATCCATCTGGCTCCCACCATCCACCATCCATTTCTGTAATTGTTAAGTTCTGTACAGGCATGTCGTGGTTTCAGAATTGTTAACCTGTTGGTCTCTAGGAATTAACTTTATCAACTAGGGCTAACTATAGTTCCTTTTGCCTTTATTTATTCCAGAATTACATAGATCAGCATTTTATTCTGCCATCTTCTTCACTGAGGCTGATATTATCCATGATTCCCCAACCTCATAAGTGAATTTTAAAAAGTTTAATGCTTCACTTGACAGTTAAAAAAAATTTATGCTTTAAAGTCCATCCCTTGTATTGTAAAGTTCTCTGGGTTTTGACAAATGTTTAATGTCTTACAGTAACCATTGTTGAGTCACATGGAATAGTTTCACCATTCTAAAAAATATCTTATACTTCACCTATGCACCCCTCCTTCACCACTGAATCCCTGATAAATAGTGACCATTTATTATCGTCCTGGTTTTGCTTTTCCCAGAATGTTTTAAAATTAGAATAATGCATTATATAACTTTTTAATGTTAACTTCTTTTACTTAGCAGTATAAATTTAAGATTCACCCATGTCGTATCTCAATTAATAGCTTATTTCTCTTTATTGCTAAATCATGTTCCATTTTATGGATGTGCTACGAGCTTGTCCATTCACCTATTGAAGGTCATCATGGTTGCTTCCACTTTTGGGTGATTATGAATAAAATTGCTCTAATCATTCACACGTAGGTTTTTTTGTGGACATAAGATTTCAAATTGGATAAATGCTGAGAAGGCAGTCACTGGATCATATGGTAAGCTATATTTAGTGTTGTAAGAAATTGCCAAATGGCCACCCAAGCAGCTGCACTATTTTTTCGTTGTGAATAGCAATGATTGAGAGTTCTTGTTGCTCTGAGTCCTCACCAGCAATTGGTATTGTCAGTTGTTCAGATTTCAGTCATTCTAATAGATGCACAACGTATAGTGGAATCTCACTTGTGTTTTAATTTATAATTCAAAAATAACAAATTGTATTTTCTTATTCTTATTTGCTATTTATGTATTTTCTTTTGTGACATTTCATATCAGATTTTATGCTCATGTCTTAATTGAGTTGTTGGTTTTATTGCTGAAAGTTCTGTGTCTATTTTGAATATAGGCCCTTTATCAAATATGAGTTTTGCAAATAATTTCTTCAAGTCACTGACTTCTTTTTTTCATTCTCTTGAGTGCTAATCATAGAGGAGATTTTAATTTTAATAATGTGCAACTTATTAATTACTCCTTTATGGATCATGCTAATGGTACTGCTTTTAAAACTTCATCATGAAATCTAAGGTCATGTGGACATTTCTGTTATGTTTTCTTCAAGAAAGTGTTTGCCTTTTGTATATTGACCTTGTATCCTGTGCCCTTGTTAAACTCACTTGTGGGGTGCAGGAAGTTTTTTGTTTGTTTGTTTTGGTTGTTTTGAGTCATTGGATTTTCAATACAGACAATCATATCATCTCTGAATAGAAATAGTTTTATTCTTTGCTTTCTTGGTCCATTTGAGTGGCTGTCACAAAATATCATAAAATGGATGGCTTATGAACAACAGAAATCTGTTTCTCACAGTTCTGGAGAATGGGAAGTTCAAGACAAAGGCCCTAGCAGATTTGACGTTGTATGAGGGCCTGCTTCCTTCTACGTGTGGACAGCTATCCCCACTCTAACCTCGCCCAGTGAAAGGGATGAGGAGGCCTCTTGGGTATCTTTTACAGGACACTAATCCCGTAAAGAAGGGCCCTGTCTCAAGAGACCCCACCTTCTCATAACATCACCGTGGGTGTGAGGATTTCTACATAGGAGTTTTGAGGGGGTATCAACGTTGATACCACGGTGTTCACCTTTTATTTCTGTTTCTTGTCTTACTGGGCTAGCTAGGACTTCCAGCATGATGCTGAATTGAAGTGTAAGAAAGCACATCCTTGCCTTGTTCCTAAACTGAGGAGGAAGGCATCCAGTTTCTTACCATTAATTAATGACTTTTTTTGTAGATATTTTTAGATCAAATTGACGGAGTTTCCCTCTATTCCTGTTTTCTGAGAGTTTCGGTTATGAATCAGTGCTGGATTTTGTGAAATACTTTTCTGTGTCAACTGATTTTTCTTCTCTATTTTTTTGATATGGTAGATTATATTGATATATTTTAAAATCTGGAATCAGCCTTTCATAAATCTCATTTGGTCTTAATGTAAAATTATTTTTATACAATGTTAGATCCATTTTCCTATGATTTTGTGGAAGATTTTTGATTCTGTGTTCACAGTAGATAATGTTCTTAATGTATCTTTTCCCGTCCCGTCTCCATCTAGTCTCAGTTTAGTGTAACAATAGACTCACAGAACAAGTTCAGTGGTCTTCCTTCTGTTTCTCTTTGCTGGGAGAGATTTTGCAGACCTGGTATTATAAGTGTTTGGTAGAAATTACTGGTGAACTCATCTGGGCCTGGTGGTTTATTTTTTGTAAGGATGTTATTGATTCTATAAGTCTACCTGGGATGACATAAAAATACTATAGCCTGAGTGGCTTTAACAGTAGAAATTTATTTCTCACAGTTCTGAAGGCTGGCAGTCTGAGGTCAGGTGGCTGGTTTCTGGCGAGGTCTCCCTTCTGTCCTGCAGGTGGTACAGGTGGTCCCTTTTAGCTGTGTCGTCATGTGGCAGAGGGAGAGAGAGAAAATAAGTTCTCTACTTGTCTCTTCTTGTAAGGCATTAATGGTGATGAGGGCTCTACCCTCACAACTTCACCTAATTTCCTCCCAAATGCTCAATCTCAAATATCATTACAATGGGATTAAGGCTTTAACATGTAAATTTTAGGGGGAGGTGAGGTGGGAACATTCATCCCAGAATGCTATTTATTTCTCCAGTGAGCTTTTGTAATGTGTATCTTTCAAGCAATTATCTATTTCATCTAAATGTCAGTTTGTGGGCCTAGAATTTTTCCTAATATTTATTATCTTTTTAATGTCTATGGGAACAGTAGTGATAATCTTTAATTCATTTTTTTAAATTAATAGTTGTGTCCTTTTTCTTTTGCTTAGCTTGGCAAGAAGTTTATCAATTTTATTGATGTTTTCTAAGAATAGCTTTCTTTCATTAAATTTCACTATCATTTTTATATTTTCAATTTCATTGATCTGCCCTAATTTTTACTATACCTTTTCTCTTGTTTGCTTTAGGCTTAGATTGCTTTTATTTCCCTAGCTTTTAAAAGCAGACTCTTCAGTTATTGGCTTTAGATCTTACATCTTTTCTAATATGTGTATTTAATGCTATAATTTTCTTCTAAGCAGTGGTTTTGTTCAATTCCTCAAGGCTTACTAAGTTGTATTTTTATTTTCTTTTAGTTCAAATTTCATTCAATTTCTCTTGACCCATGTATTATCTAAAAGTGTGTCATTTAATTTTCAAGTATTTGATATTTTTCCAGATGCCTTTCTTTCTGTCATTGGTTTCTAGTTTTATTTCCATTGTGATCCTAGCAGATACTTCGTGTGATTTCTATATTTTAAAATTTGGTCCGACACGCTTAGTGGCCTAGGATGTGGTCTGTCTTGTTGAATGTTTTGTGGGAGCCCAAGAAGAATGCATATTCCACAGTCATTGCACAGGGGATTCCACACATGTCATCACGTACACTTGGCTTATGTTGCTATTCAGGTCAACTATGTCCTTACTGACTTACTACCTGCTTGATCCATCAATTATTCAAAGAAAGACAGATGTTAAAGTCTCCAACTGTAACAGTGGGTTTGTCTACGTTACCCTGAAGTTCAATCGGTTTTTACCTCTCATTATTTTGATGCTATATTGTTAGATATAGACACATTTAGAGCTTTCATGTCTTCTTGGAGAATCAACCCTTCATTGCTGAGTCATTGACCTCTTTGTCCATAGCAATTTTTTCCTACTCTGAAGTCTGTATGGCCCCAAATTGATGAAGCTACATCAACTTTTGATTAGTGTTAACATGGTCTATCTTTCCCCAGCCTTTCCCATTTATCCTGTGCAAGTTTATATGCAAAATGGACTTCTTAACGTAGCAGATAGTTGAGTCCTGTTTATTAATCCTCTCCAATACTATGTATTTAATTGATACTTATGGACCATTTAAAGTGATTATTGACATACCTGTATTAATATCAACCATGCTTGTCACTGTTTTTAATTTGTTGCCAGAAAGGTACTTTCCTGCCTTCTCTGGTTTTAATCCAGCATTTATTTCCTCTCTTAACATATCATCATACTTTTACAATACTGTTTTTTGATGCCCTAGAGTTTACAATATGAATTTTAAAGTAACTCAACTTCACCTTTAAATAACAGTAGTCCACTCCACATGTGGTGTGAACACCTTGTGGTGGGGATTTCTGGTTCGTCCCTTACAGCTCTTACGGCATTGCTGTCCTTTCAGAAGCTGTAATCACCCAATACATCGTTACACTTACTATTCTAAACAAGTAGTTATATTTCAGATCAATTAGGCATATAAAAAATAAACAATTTCATTTCCTTTATTTCTTTGTTTGACATTGTTCTTCCTTTTTATGTAGATGAAAGTTCTGGCTTATATAATTTCCCTTCAGCACGAAGACAATCCTTAAACACTTCCTGCAAGACAGATCTACTGGTAACAAATCCCCTCAGTTTTTATTTGTATGAGAAAGGATTTCTCTTTCATTTTAGAAGGATAATTTCTCTGGATATAGAATCTTAGACTTTTTTCTTTTAACCCTTTAAATATTTTACTGTTTAATATTATAAGTATCGTATTTATTTATTTATTTTTTAGTTTTTTGAGACAGAGTCTTATTCTATTCCCCAGGTTAGAATGCCATGGCGTCAGCCTAGCTCACAGCATCCTCACACTCCTGGTCGATGTGATCCTCCTACCTCAGCCTCAGGAGTAGCTGGGACTGAAGGCATATGCCACCGTGCTTGGCTCATTTTTCTGTTTTTAGTAGATATGGGGTCTTGCTCTTGCTCAGGTTGGTTTTGAACTCCTGAGCTGAAGGAATCCTCCCACTTCAGCCTTCTTGAGTGCAGGTGTGAGTCACTGCATCAAGTCTTTAAATATTTTAAATGTTGCTTTTGTAGTTCCTGATGAAAAGTCTACTGTAATTAATATCCTTGTTTCTCCATAGATAACAGGTTTTATTTTCCTCTTGCTCCTTTCAAGGTTCTCTTTCTGGGTTTGGTCTTCTGCAGTTGGAATCTGAGATGCTGAGTTGATTTGGGGGTGGGGAAGAGAGTTTATTTATTCTGCGGAGTGTTTCTGAGCTTCCTTGATCTGTGGTTTGGTGTCTGTAATTAATTTTAGGAATTTCCTTGCCATTATTACTTCAAATATTTCTTCTGTCTCCTTTTCTCTTTGTTTTCATGTTGGTATTCTATTACATTACATTTTTTGAAATTGTCCCAGTTACTGGCT
>NW_003852473.1:4161632-4165349 GCF_000181295.1 Otolemur garnettii
AGATAGGGAGATTATTTTAGATTATCCAGTTGTGCCTAATCTTCAAGTCCTTAAAAGTAGAATAGAAAAGCAGAAGACTGGGTCAAAGAGATGTGATGTGAGAAGAACTGGGCCAGTTTTTATTGGACGGTGAGCCACAGAATGCAGGGGGAGGGGGAGATCTATAGGTACAGACAAGAAAATGGGACCTTAGTCCACTGCTGCAAGGAGCAGAAATCTGCCAACTGTTCAAATGGACAAGGAACTGATTCTGTCCTAGCACCTCCAGAAATTCCAGGAATGGGTGTCCACATTTTGATTTTAGTCTGGGGAGACCCATACCCAGACTTTTGACCTGAAAAACTGTAATAACACGTTGTTTTAAGCACTAAATTTTTTTATAGTTGGACAGTACTCAAAGCAATTCACACAGGGACCATATGCAAGTGATCCCTGTGCCCCACTGGGAACCCTATGGTAGCTCTTGTATCATGGTCCCAGCATGTTTTAAAAGGTTAAAATCATGGAATGAACGAATTGATGACCATGAAGATACCCAATTTTAGCACTGAAAAAGATGATTCCATCTACCTTAAGAAAGGCATAAAACAATTGTAATAACCTCCTCCCTATCTCTTCCATTTGATTTCTCAATCTCCTAACTCCACATCCATGGGTGATTATGACAGTTCATTTTTTCCTCCAGATATGCTGCATATATGAACTCAAGGACCAGACTTAACTATAGATTTTAAGGAATTGCTTGCCATGAGAAATCAAGTGAATATAAATTCATGCCATTGAAGAATCCATGCAGGTAGGAAGATCGTGCCAGCAAAATCTAACCAGGAAAAAGATTTATTAAAAATATAAACAAGATTGCTTCTTGGCCTTTTGGTTAAAATCAAGTGTAAAAGTATGGAGTAATGGCTGGCTCTGAGTATGCGTTTCAGGTTGGAATAAATTATAATCTCTTATAATCTCATTATCCCTTGGTAAGAGTAACTTTGAAGATAAAAGTTGGTGTTAAGATAGTATTGCTGTGTATTCTTTATGAGAATGGGTTTTTAAAATAATAATTAGAGGACCATGAAACTCTTTAAACATGCATTAGACTTAGAGTGGTAGAACTCTAAATTATAAGGCTGTTGGAATATTGCAATATTCCTACCAGATAATAGAAAGTCCACAGGCAATTACGTGAAATGAAAATACTTGAAAAAGAGATTTTTGATTTTTTTCTTGGAATACACTTTCTAATTACTTTTACTTCAGCATCTTTCTTTTGTACAGTTTGCCAAAATTTGCTATCTTTTATGCACAGCTTTGTGGTCTCAGGATTATTCAACCTAGCTCCTAAAATAAAGCTATATTGCCTCTTTAGGCATTTGTTCCTAGAACTGGCCAAGTTTAGATGAGAAAAGCTGGCACACCATTAAAACGACAGCTTGGCCTTTTCCAATCTGACCTTCTCTGAAGGTAAAATTCCCCTCATTCTGCTACACGATCCAGGTCAAAACCTTCTTCCTTGAGGAATTTTACTGCTTCAGACATCTGCAGTTGGCACCTTTCTCTGAAGCTCCCTAAATATTTGGCATCCATAAACATCAATTTAAGTTTCCAGCATTCATCCCTTCAACACTGTTTGAGTATCTGCTGTGTGCCAGGCATGCTGCTGAGCTCTGCAGACACACGGTGAATGGGGTTCTGAACACATTCTCAGCCTAATAGGGAGAAATCTGTATGTGAAAACAGATAATTGTAGTACACGGTGACAAGCACAGAACAGACCTCGGAAGATTCTATTACATATTGACAAGTATGCAATTATGAAAATGCCTCCTCTTTAGCTGTTATGTAAGCCCCTAGAATGCTTTGTCTCCCAATATTTACCACAATGATTTGCATATAATAATGCCTGCTCCCAATTAAGTCTTCTTGATAAGATGTTTCTCTTCTGTGTTCTTGTGTGTCCCCATTTTTCCAGCTCCTTACCGGGCGCAGTGAGAAGGCATTTCTTCTTAGTCAGATCATTACTATTATTTTGAGTTAGTAAAGGGTGGTGGCTAAAAATGCAGGCTCAGGATTCAGATGTTCTGCATTTGAGTCTTGACAAAGCCCCTGGATAGACTTTTAACACCAGGCAAGTTATGTAAACTTGCAGTGTCTAAATGTTCTCATCTGAAGGATGGGGGAACAATAGCACCCACAGCGTTCTTGTTAGGACAAAAGGAGATAATAATGTGTGTAAAGTGGCTGGCATAGGGTGTACTCTCCTTAAATAGTGACATTGTCACTTAACAACAGAACAGAAGCCAATCATCCCTTCAGTTCATAATCAGGGCCCAATAGAAATGCCCACGATGGACTAGGAGCAGTGGAACATGACCTTAGTCCCAGCTACTGCAAGGCTGAGGCAGAAGGATCACTTGCAACCAGGGTTGGAGGCTGCTATGAGGTAGGCTGACCCCACTCCATGCCGTACCCCTGGGCAACAAAGGGAGGCTCTGTCTCAAAAAAATATTATTAATAATAGATTTGTTACTTTTATTTTCTATTCACATGACTGCCAGCAGACCTCTTCAGCATAGAGTGAATATCCCCTTAACAAAGAACATTGGAAATGTAGAGAGAATGTACAGAGAAGTCTCAGGTCAGCAAAACCTGGACGAGTGCTGAGCAGCCAGTGGGTCTGGCCCTTGCTCAGGCCAGAATCCCTGGGCTTTGACTTTTCAAAAGCATGGATGACAGATAGTCCACCTGAAAATGTAAGTAGCAGGTATTCTAAGTGGTAGAACTGAGATTTGAACCCACGCTGTTCTGAGTGGACAGCTTGCCTTTTTTCTTCTGTGAGTAAAGTGTATTCCCAATGGGACAGGGAGGCAGGGAGTGGACTGGAAATGGACTTGTACAGGAGATGCCGCAGAGAAGTGGCCTTGGCATGGATCAGAGGACAGGAGATGTGGACAGGTGAGTGTGGGCTGTCACCTGTAGTCTGTAATGTTGAGAACAGGGTCTGTAATTCTGAGTGGTACTGCCATGTGCTTAGACCACCCGACACACCGTGGGTGTGAAGCAGTTTGTAAGGTAACTGGCTGTTGGTGAAACCACAATCGATATTTGCCTTAAAATTATTCTGTGTTGATATCCTGTGTTTACTCTGCAGGATATCACACAGATCTGCCTTTACTTCTCAATGTTGTGACATCACATGGCCTTAAATTCAAGTGTGTTCTGAGTGTTTTAAAATAGCATGCCCCGTGGCTTTTAGTGTTCATATTAATGAAATCCTGATGTTGAGGGTCACACACAAAGGTGTCGAGATAAAGTGGAATCCTGTGCAGTGAACTCCTGTGATGATGTTGGCCAGTGGACTTTCCCCGGGTGGGACACGTCACACGGCTCACCTGCCTGTGTTCCCACAGCCGGGGCCTGCGGGCTGTACAGTGGCCTGAGTTTACAGAAGAAGGCAGACAGCCAGGGTCCTCTGTAGGATAAAAATTGTGTGAGGGGTCACACAAACCAGATAAGGGACATACTGTGCTGCAGTTAAAGATGTGGTAACACCATGACCAAGTGGGTTTTATCCCAGGATCTCAAGGATGGTTCAACATACATAAATCTATAAATATAATTCATCACACAAACAAATTAAAAAACAAAGACCATATGATTCTCTCAATAGATGCAGAAAAAGCTTTTGATAACATCCAGCATCCCTTTATGATCAGAACACTT
>NW_003852473.1:4167844-4176956 GCF_000181295.1 Otolemur garnettii
TATTTGGGAAATACTCTAAGTCTCACTCTGGTACTTGTGTCACCCATCACAGCTCCCCACCTTTTATCTACCTCCCTCCATTCCAATCTATAAATAGTGAAGAGAAAAAGCCACAACTCCCTGTCCGGGAAGCTTTGTCTAGACTGGCACAATTCAGTGTCTGCAAATGTGACTGGAGGGCGTGCAGAGAGAAGCAAAAGGAATTTGCTAAATCAGGAGAACGCTCTTCAACAGGACTCGCCTTTCCAGCTCTCTGTCGTAGGGCTGTCAGGAGAGTAATTATGTGTAAGCACTGTTGGATTGTGTGCTGACCTGGCCAGGGAAGAAAATTCTGAGAATAAACAGCAGCAAAGAAGCACAAGAGCCTGCTGTCTGTTTAAATGACGTAAATGTCTACAGGTAGCCTGTCTAAACCTTGGGGTTTTATTTTACTAAGGGCTGCTGATCACCTCTCTGTACTACCAGACTGTACAGGAGAAGCCTTTGGGTTTTTATTTTTAAAAGACCTGTTCCACTCTCCTCCCTACACACCACCAATTTTTCAGGATTACCCCTGGCTATTTTAACGCTCATATATCACTGGTTTTCTTTCATCATTTACTAGCCTTAAGTGAATCTGGACTTTAAAAATTATTTTCATATATGTTATGTAAAATGTGTTTAAATGCATTGTTCAATAAAAATTTTGCTTTTCAACATGAATGACTATAAATACATTGTTCTTGCACCTTGCTCAACCCTAACCTTGATTCCTTATTTTCTGATTGAAATCTTTCTCTTAAGGAAAAACAAGGAAAGAGAGAAAACATTTTTAGACTTCTTTTTATTTTTCCCAAGATGATCTTGTACAGTAGGAGAGTGCAGGTGTTCACATATATTTGCCCAAACTAAAAAAAATATTACTCGTGTTTTGAGTAAAAATGCAGAATTATTACCTTTAACTTTCAGAAAACAAGGACTAGAGTAAGAGATTCCATTTGCTGCAAGGAAGCTGCCAGGATCCCATAATTTCTGACGCCTGCTGTCTGGTTTCAGGGGAGCATGGACTGACTGCTTCCTCTTTCCAGGGTCCCGAGTCTCTGCTGTCTCTGCTTTGGAGAATTGTGGAGTTGTTTTCCTCCTACGTTTGCTCTTAGTCTGGCTCTAAAATTCTTGCATGGCTTTTTTTACCCCTGCTCACTTTTGTAAAAAAAGTTGATGGATTTGTGGGGTACACGTGCAGATTTGCTACATGGATATATTGCAAAGTGGTGAAGTCTGGGCTTTCTAGGTGACTGTCATCTGGAGAGATACACAGGGCGCACTACGGCATTTCTCATCCCACCCCCTCTCCCACTCTTCCATCCTCCTTCTCTTCCAGGTCTGCGTCCATGAAAACAAGTGAAATTTGACCGTCTGTTTCTGAGTTATCTCATTAAGATAAGGGTCTCTAGTTCCATCCATGTTGCTGCAAAAGACACCATGACATTCTTTTCATAGCTGAGTAGTGTTGGTGGCAGACGCCATCTTTTCTTTACCCAGTCTTCCGCCGACGGACATGCAGGCTTGTTCCGTGTCTTAGCTATTGTGGAGACTGCTGTGATAGACATGGGAGTCGTGAAGGTGTCGTTTTGATACAATGATTTCTTTTTGGGGGGAGTAAATATTTAGTAGTGGAATTGCTGGATCAAACAGTAGTTCTATTTTTAGTCCTTTGAGGAATCTCAGACTGTTTTCCATAGAGAGTATTATAATTTCCATTCTAATCAGCAGTATGTAAGTCATCCTTTTTCTCTGCGTCCTCACCATACCTATTATTTTTTATTTAATTTATTATAATGGCCATTCTACCTGGAGTAAAATGGTATCATATTGTGGTGTTAATTTTCATTTTTCTGATAATTAGACATATTGAGTATTTTGTCATATGTTTATTGGCTATTTGGATTTTTTGTCAATTTCAGAATCGTATTCAAATTCAAAACAGCACACATGTTTTGGTTACATATTTGCTTTGAACATGTCGGGTCAGAGTTGTGTGTCCTTCATGCAGAATATGTGCATGAACCACTTAGGTGGGTTAACGCAGCTTCCTCCACCTCCCACTTACTTGCTTCCCCCTGAGTTTTACTTCCCTGTGTGGGCACACAGGTGTTGAGTGACCGGTTTCACTTTAGCACTGAGTACACGTGGTGGCTGTTTTTCCATTCTTCTACTACTTCACTTAGAAGCATGGTCTGGTGTGCATCAGGTTGTTACAGCAGATACCAGAGCACCATTGTTTATGACTGAGTAGTACTCCATGGTATACAAATGACACATTTTATTAATCCACTCTTATACTGATGGGAATTTGGGTTGGTTCCACATCCTTGCAATTGTGAATTACGCTGCTACAAACATCTGAGTGTGAGTGTCTTTGTGATAAAATGTCCTTTTGTCCTTTGGGTAAATACCCAGTAGTGATATAGCTGGATCTAATGGTAGGTCTACTTTTGGTTCTTTGAGGCATCTCCATACTACTATTCATACAAGATGTTCTAGTTTGCAGTCCCACCAATAGTGTACAAGTGTTCCTCTCTCTCCACATCCATACCAGCACTTGTTGTTTGGGATTTGTTGGTATGAGCCATTTTCACTGGAGTTAGGTGACATTTCATGGTGGTTTTGATTTGCATTTCCCTAATGATTAGAGAGGTTGAACATTTTTTCCATGTGTTTGTTGGTCATTTGACTATCTTCCTTTGGAAAGTTTCCGTTCATCAACTGCAACTGAGACTTCACCTTACAAATGCAAACCATGTACCCTCATATTAATCATAAATTTAACAAAAAGAAAAAGTTTCTGTTCATGTCTTGTGCTCACTTTTTGATGGAGGTGCTTCAGTTTTTCTTGCTGATTTGCTTGAGTTCTTTGTAGATTCTGGTTATCAGCCCATTGTGTAGCATGCAAACATTTTCCCCGTCCTCTGAGTTGTCTATTTGCTGTATTAATTGTGTCCTTGGCTGCGCAGAAACTTTTAAATTTGATCAGGTCCCATTTGTTTCTTTTCATTGTTGCATGATTGCTTTTGAAATCTTGTTCATAAATTCTTTCTCAAGGCCAATATCTGCAAGACTTTTACCAACATTTTCTCCTACAATTATTATAGTTTCATGCCTTAGCTTTAAGTCTTTTATCCATCATGAATAAACGTTTGTATGTGGTGAGAGGTGCAGGTCCAGTTTCAGTATTTTACATGTGGTTATCCAGTTTCCCCAGCACCATTTACTGAATAGGGATTCTTTTCCCAAGTGTATGTTTTTTGGCCAGTTGTATGTTGTTGTCTTTAACAAAATATCTGTTCATGTCCTTTGTCCACGCTTTAATGGGGCTAGTTTCTTCTTATTGCGTTGTTTAAGCTCCTTATAGATTAATCCTTTGTCCTTTATCAGGTGCATAGTTTGGAAATATTCTCTCCTGTTCTGTAAGGCATCTATCTGTTTGTTGATGATGATGATATGACAATGAAGATAATGATTTTTTGCTGTGCAGAAACCTTTTCATTTAAATTGCTTTTGTTTATTTTTGTTTTGGTTGCATTTGATTTTGGGATCTTAATCATAAAGATCCCAACTTTGTCCAGGCTGATGTTCAGAAGAGTTTTTCCTAAGTTTTCTTCTAGAATTTTTATGGTTTCTGGCCTTAATTTAAATGTTTAGTCCATCTTGAAGTGATTTTTTGCTATGATGAGAGGTGGAGGTCTGGTTTCACTCTTCTGCGTGAGGCTGCTTGATTTTCCCAGCACCATTTATTCAATAGGCTGTTTTTCCTCACTGTATATTTTTGTCTGCTTTTTTGAAGATCAGTTGATTGTAGATATATGGCTTGATTTCTGGGTTCACTCTCTTATTTTATGTTTTCTTCAGTGTTTACTTTTATGTGCTTTCATTTCCAATATGCTATCAATTTTGAATATATCCATTTTTATGGCTTCAGAGCTGAGTTTTATGTCTTCTGCCCTGACATCTCTCATGAACCCCAGGCCTAAATCTTTATATACCTGCTGGAATGTCCACCTTGGACTCAGCCCATCTAACACTGAACTTACATCTTCTTCATTACAGCCTTTGACACTTCCGCACCAAAATTGTTTGTTATCGCATGCATGCAGGTTCCTTAGGGATTCACTAAGCTTTCTACCATTTATCCTGACAGTGCTGGGTTTAAAAAAATGATTTAAATGATAAGAAAATATGAATTCTTTGTCTTTCTGGGTGGATTTGCATTCAAGGGTTTTGTTTGTTTGTTTACTCAAACATCCACTGTCTAAAACTTTTTAACTGCCTTGAAGTTTAACATTTTAAAATACTTGACAATTGCCAGGTACTTCAAAATATACACTTTGTAAATGCCTCAAAGGGCCTGGGAAGTCATTTAGTAAAATTGTTCATGGCATAAAGAATTAGGTGGAGACAGAAGTGAACTGGATTTTTGGGCCCCTGGTGAGGCTTTGCTTCAGCTAAATAGAATGGGAAAAGCGTGGTTGTTAAATAATCACATATTTCACATCTCTCTAGGTACATAATGTTCATCTCCATTTCTTCATTTATAACATTTCAAATCTTCAGACCTACAATAGTACTATCTTCTGGGAATTAATATGCTTCATATTTGCAAAAATCCATTTCTAAGAGTCTGATCTTTTTATCTGACTTGAGCACACTGATTTCATCTGGGGCCTCTAGCATGCGTCTGTGGGCCTCGCTATGTGTTGGTCCCTCTGTGGAGGACACTGTCTCAGACTTGTCACACAGCCAGATGCAGATCATTAGCCAAGTTCGATTTTTGCTATAACCAATACATGAATAATGACATGATAATGGGATGAAATGATAATGACATGAAATGTAGTAGTAACATACATTTTTTAGACTTAGAAAGTTGCATGTCATGAACATATTAAAAATGTTTCACTTTTAGAATGACTTTATTATGTGATGGGAAAGAAATGGAAGAAAATGTAGCACTGTAATGTCTCAAAGTAAGGAAACTACACTTGGATATGGGCATAACTTTTGGTGATGTGATATTCCTGTCAGTAAACTAATAAAATCTGATTCATTTCTCCAGATGAACAACACTAAATAGATCTATACAACAATAAGTACCTACTGGCTTATATGACTGTAGTTCCTCATAGTTATTTGAAATGAGACTGTGGTGATGGTTTGAGGCTAATATAATTATTGTTTCCACCACAGGCAAAATGCAATTCCTCCAGGACTTCCAAAATGCCTATTCATACTCCTTTTGAGCAGGTGAAATGATTGCTCTATCAAATGGGTGTCTATAGGAAATGCATTCCTACTTGATCTAATGAGATCAAATAACACTTTCTATGGATCAACTTGTCTTAGGCTTCAGTTCTCTTAAAAGAAAGAAATTATAAAGACCACAGTGGGGATTTCTCGCTTGGTTTTCATACTATTGGTAAATGGTAAGTGTCAGCAGAGGATATAATCATGATTCTCACACAAATATAAAATAAATACATGTCAAATTTTTATTTTACTGACTAATTAGTAAAGAAACTGGAAAACTTGTTAAAACTGGTTGCTACAAAGGAGAATCTAAAAAGTCAACCATTAACACTGTATATGCTCATCAGAAAGGCTGGTTTGAACTTGCTCACAATATGCAAAACTGGCTTTTCAACAGCGGGAGAAGGAAGTCAATCCAGCCTGAACTGAATGGAATTTATTTACCTGCCAAGAATTATTGTTTGTATTTCTGTAGGTTTTCTCCAATTAAATGGGTTGTTTACAGAACTGTAACATAGCCAAAGATAATGAAAGGCACAACCCTCAGGGTTAGACAACACTGTCATGTAGTGTTTGCACTGGGGGGTAACAATGCACTGTTTTCTATTGATGATTTTTTGTTACCTTTTGGTCTATTTAATTGACTTTCACAGTTTCCCCAATACAGTGCCCTCTTCTTTTGTCTTTAATTTTTTTTTTTTTTTTTTAGACTAAGTCTCAATCTGTTACTTTAGGTAGAGTGTCATGGCTTCCTCACAGCTCACAGCATCCTCAAGCAATCCTCTTGCCTCAGCCTACTGAATAGCTGGGGCTATTGACACCCACCACAATATCTGTAGAGATGGGGTCTTGCTCTTGCTCAGGCTGGCCTTGATTCCTGAGCTCAGGCAATCCACCTGCCTTGGCTTTCAGAGTGCTATGATTACAGGCATGAACCACTGATCCCAGCCTTTTCTTTATTGGGTGTGAGGGGGGTTTGAGGGGAGGTAATTCTCTACTTACATTTCAAAATGATTTTTATTATTTCTGCCTAAGCCCATTGTTTCCTTTTCTCCAGGTTCAGCTTAGGCAACTCAGTCAAAAATGTGTTCTGGGGAAGAACGTATCCCTGAATTGGAAAATAATGCTGAAGAGCATTTAAAAACCCTTAGATTTAGCTTACCCATGGAAGTAGTTGTCAGACAGGAGTAAGACTAGAAAGGGAGGAGGACAGTGTTAGATATTTTTAAACGAATTTCAAGAAAAAATAATTTGGGGTCTTTTGCTTGGTATATTTATTTGATATATATTTTAGAGGAGTCAATACAATCATGGCAAACTATATCAGAACATGTATCAATTATATATTGCAAAACATTAGCAAAAGTTCATATGGTCCAAACATCTATTGGAGTGTCCAACCTATGGCCTGTGGGGCGCAGGAAGATTACATGAGAACTATTTTGGTTATCTGTGCTGGCAAATACCACGAAAATTATCCATGAATGTTTTCTTTGCTTATAAGCTTTTGTTAGTGTTTGTATATTTAATGTGTGGCCCAAGACAGGTCTTTTTCCAGAGGTTAGACTCTAAAATATCCATTTATTCTCAAGATCAGAAGCTCTGTAAAGGCAAGCCTTTCATGTGCTTTGTTTTCTGTTGTTGTTCCAATGCCCTTCATGGTGTCTGTGTGGTATACAGTTACCCAGTGAAATTATAAGAACGAATTTTTAACCTCATACTCTGTCTGACACAATGCTAGGTGCTGAGGATTAAAAGTAAGCATATATGACATTATGATTCATGTGTTAGAAAAGTTCATGGTCCTGGACGGAATCTTTTCCCCAGAGAAATCTGTCCTTGATGGGAGGAGTGGAGGCTTTAGGGCAGATGGACGGGACAGTTCGGGTGCTCCCAAAGCACACCATGGAGGTGAAGCTCTATTTTGAAAATGTGGTTAGTGTCATCTCCAGTGGGATCTCCCAGGTAGAGTTCTTGGTGTAACCAAGATGGAGACAGTGGAGCTTGCTGAGACTTAGAGCATTGGCTTCAGTAACTGCAGTTCCTTGTGTTTGCCTGGCAAGCCCTTGCCACATATTTCGGTCTGATCCTTCATAGCCATGCTAATTAGAATGTGCCAGGATCCAGGCAAAAGTACCTTGAATTGTTGTCTCATTTAACAGTCCTGTGGAGTAAGTGATGAGAGGTTAAGCGTTATGATTGTATGATTGCAATAATGCCGCTAGTGGGTGGTCGACTTAGGGCAGGATTTGAGGTCTGCCTGAGTTCAAAAGCCACCCGCTTTGGGCTGTGCAGCTTCGACACCGAGCGCTGATGTGGTGAGAGCACAGCCGAGCCTGCGCTGAGCGTCTGAGGGGCTGCGGGTCTGTGGGTCTGTGAGGGTGAATGTGGGAGAGGCAGGAGGAGGTTTTTCTGTGTTCATGACACAATCAGGAAAAAATGTGCATCATCCATTTCTGCTCCACTTTAGGCTCCTATCCAGTGAAACACGGCATAGTGCCGGACAGTTGCATCAGCACTTCAGTAGCTGGCTGCAGCACGCAGCGGGGAGGTTCAGAAGGTGACCGACTTGTGTTTGGTAGAATCATTATCTTCCCCTGCTGGAGCTTGTGCTGCTGCAGGGGGACTGAGGGGTTTTGAGATGTGCCTAGAGTCCAGCGAGGTCAGTCTGCGTGCAGTGGCGTCCGCCCGTCCCTCGGGCCCTCCGCCTGCGGAGCTCTGAAGCAGGTGCCGTCGGCCCCCAGCCGCCCTTCAGACCTTGTATGTGAGCACAACTTGGCATTTTTCTTCTCCTCGTCTTTCAATATTTCAAATGCCCTTAACATTTGATTTTTCCCGCACACTTTTTTCTTCCTGAAATGTCTACATTCCTACCTTCTTTAGTTTTGCTTCCAGTTTTGAACGCAGCGAAATCTTTTCCCTCCTTCCAGTCAACCGGCTCTGTGACACACACGTCCCCTGTTCTCAGCTGCCTCCTATCATCTGCGTGAATTGCTCCAGGTGCTCCAGCTTCACCTCAGCCCTCCAGTCACACCTACTCCTCACTGGGCTTGGTTTCTTGCCATTCTCTATGATTAGTCTTACTTTTTTTTTTTTAAATAATGACCTGGCAAGAAAATAGTTTTTTACTGTTACTTTTAAATAATTTAAATTTTTTCACCAAGGGACTAAGATGCCCAGATCACAGTGCCACTCCAAATTCTTTTGGTTGTCTCTTTCTGATATCCCACTAAGGCAAATTGAAAGCTACAAAAACAATTGAATGAGTAGAAAGCCAGAATAGTAGAAAGCCATAGAATGAGTAGAAAGCCAATTGTAGAAATAGTAGAAAGCCAATTGAATGAGTAGAAAGCCATAGAATGAGTAGAAAGCCAATTGTAGAAATAGTAGAAAGCCAATTGTAGAAATAGTAGAAAGCCAGAATGAGTAGAAAGCCATAAAGATTTATATATTTGTTTTGTTTTGCTGGTCTAAGTTCTCACAGGTCGTTTTGGGGCAAAATAACTATATAGCATCTATAGCATAATACCTTTTAAAAAAGGGTTTAATTTTTAATTTTTATTTGGTCTGTAATTATTCTGCTATAATGTTTTATGCATTATTTTTGTTTTTAACTGTTTATTGTGGAAAATGTTAAAGTACTCTGGTATTAACTCCCGGGTAACTCTGAGTTGGTTTCAACTATTTTAACACTCATGACCAGTCTTGGCTATCGACACTTAATGCCTTCAACCTCCTTTCTTCTGGAGTGTTTGGAGCAAATTCCAGCCATCATACCATTTTATAGAAATATTTCAGCATGTGTCCCTAAATAAAAGCACTCTTTTGG
>NW_003852473.1:4176976-4182547 GCF_000181295.1 Otolemur garnettii
TGACCATTATTTTAAAGATCACTAAGTAACAGCCAATGTTCCAATTTCTTTGTTTGCCTCATTTCTTTTACTGTTTGTTTGCTTCAATCAATGCCAAGTCTATAAATACGATTGGTTGCTATATTTTGTGCTTTTTTTGTTTTTTTAGTACATAGTTTCTCCCTCAACTCTTTATTTCTAGCAATGTATCTGTTGAAGAAGACTAATCATTTGTCTTATCAAGTTTCCAACAGTCTGGATTTTGTTATTGCAGACCTGTGGCACATTTAATATATTTCTTTGGCATTTATATTTTCCCTAACTGGGTGATTTGATCTACAGAGTTGAACAGACTCAGGTTTGACTTTCGGAAGCATGACTTCCTAGGCAGTGTTGTGTGTCTCCTGTAACGTGACGCCTGGCTGTCTCTTTCTGTTTTGTTAGTGACCACTGGGTTCCTAGATCCACCCACACAGCATCTGAATGAAGATGATTTAGTGAATGGCTAAGGCAGTAAATATTTTCAGATCTGTACTCATCTCACGTCTTGCTGGATATAAGGCTAAAATCAAGATTATGCAAAGATGACATATTTTACCTCCTCCAAATTAACATTCTTCTATAGAACTAAGCTTTTAAGAATCCAGATAATTTGAGATTGTTACATTGTCCAATGAGACCTTGGAATACTGACATTGGCGGTCTCTGGTTGAGGACATATGTACATACTTTAGAAATTTGATGAGCAAGCTGGCATTTTCTAGATGCAATTAAACAGCACGGCTAAATGTTTAAATTTGGGGGAGGGAAGTGATCTGGACACAAGCACAGCAAGCTATTAACAATGATTCCCATTGGAGGTGGGGGTTAGGAAAATTTGTAATTTCATTGGGTACCATTGTCTACTATTTGAATTTTATCTGTGATTATCTAGATGGGATCATGTTCATCTCTATTTCTTCTATATATATGTATTTGTATAGCTAAAAATTTAGTAAATGCTAAAATAAATGACTGACATATTAAATTATGTTACGAAGCTATTCAGGACACCTGGCTTCATGGAGACATCTCCCATTCTCACTAATGGGTATGCTGCACAGGCCCACCTGGCGAGAGAAAGGGCCAAACACAGACATAGCACTTAGGTTTCCTGGCACACTTATTGCATATTTACTGGGCACAGGGGAATAGAAGAGAAAAGATCAGATTCTATTTATTCCCACAGGGCTTTCATCACACTGCAGAGTGGAGAAGGGATCTACCAGGCTTCCACTTGTGTCTTCAAGCTCACCACCTATGTTCTCTAAGTCCTGAGGCCTTAACTGGCTTCCTGGGAGTGTCTGAACCAGCCTCGAGCTGTTCCTTACCCTGAAGACAACCTGCTCCAGGTGCCTCTCCCCATCGCAATTTTCCCCTGCTCTGCTCCTTTGACTGTGAACCATCTCCAGACTTCCTGGGACTTCTGAGCTTTTTACCTCTTGCTTCAGTGAAGCCATTTCCCCAGTGACTTGGGTTCTCCCTTTGGCCTTCTACAGGGAGACACTGATTTTACTTCTTTGAGCAATTTCCATTTCAGGACCAGGGACCCTTTGTACTCTGAACTTACAGGTAAATTTTTTTTTTTCCCCTTAGAAAAAAAGATAAATTCATACTGGTGCTGTTTACTAATGTTTTTAATAAGCAGCACTAATATTTGTGGGTGTTTTTCCCTGAAAGATAAATTTTACATATTACAAGAAACAGAATATGTATTTCGAAATTTTGTGAGAACTGCCTCGCCCCTCATTATTCTGGCTTGCTGTTAATCATGGGGCCTGACCAGTGAGCTCACTTCCAATAAAGTAGAGAGTCCAAACTCCCCTCACTGTGCACAAGAACTTGTGTCCTGGGAGGGGGAAAGGGCTCGGACTGCTGATGGGGCCCATCCTTAGTGCTGTGTTCTACAGGGTGTGGGTGAGGAAAGGGCCTCATCTGCTCAGACAGCCGAAAAAGAAAAGAGGAAAAAATTCAATACACAGCTCTCAAAAATCAATGTGACCTATGTGAGGATATAATAAAAGATGCATTGCGTACAAATGTATTTAACTTCAAATAACAGAAAATCCACCTACAAGACCTGCATCAGTAGGCATTTATTCTTCTCATAAAATAAAGCATCCAGGGTGGGATTTTTATGGTGCCATCAGAGGCTAGTTTGCATCCTCCTTTTCCTGCTGCCTTACTGCGTTGATCCCCTTTTTATCCACAAGATATGCCAGATACTATGTGTGCCTTGTTAGGAAAAAGAGGAAGAACAGAGGCAGCGCCCCCACCAGGGAAGTAAAGGATCAGCAGCTGTAGACGGGTGCCTTGCAGGGCTGAGCTGCTTCTGGTGGGCGCTCTCCAATGAAGAGAAGCTGAAAGGCCAGGGAACAGTCACGCAGTAGTGGACCTGGGACTAGAGGCTTGATCCTGTTACACAGGGATCTGTGAGTAATGGCTAAGCCAGGGGCTGGAGGTGGTGGGTGGAATTAAGGATGGGCAACTGTGGAGGACTGCAGAATCTCTCTGACTTTTCTCTAGGTCTCTTGGAATCTAAAACTTCTACCCTCATTACTTGTTTTAAGAGCCCCTAAATTAAATTCAGCCCCACATCACTACTGGTTTTCACATGTGCCTAAGATTATTTGGTAATGAGCATTTTGGAGCTATGTGGAAGGCAAATCCTAGATCCAAATCAACTCTCCTGTGTTGAGCTGGGAGGCTGCTTTTTCTTGGGTACTATGGAGAAATTGGATATGATTTGTCAGAGGAAGCTTATTTATTTCCGTTTCTGGCACTGCCCAACTCGAGTGCCTTTCTCTTCTTGTGGTGGGAAAAGTAACCACTTATATGCTACCAGTTGTAACTATAAACTTCAGCATCTTAATGTATGTGGGTTAGTTTTTCTGTTTTTATCTGTGAAACTGAAGGGGAATCTGTGATCTTGAAATTCTTTACCTGATGCAGACATAAAAGAAGCTAATTTAATTAAAAATGTATTTATAGAGATCAATGGTAAAAATGGTTGTTGGAAAAGACAATTCCTAAATGTAATTTAAAATGTTTAATTGATAACCTAGAGCACCTAAGGTTTAAACACAAAATCGTCTTTCAAGGAAAAAATGAGGAAGCTCTGTGGAAGGTGGGAAGTTACAATGTTTATATATCATTTCCAAGAGGCATTTCCCCTCAGCAGTCTAAAACATCTGGCTGTGAATCCAGTCCTCTGTATCAGAGTGTTTTTAAGAAACCTACCAAGACCAGGGGAAATGTCTCTTTATTTGCCAGGATGTAATTAATGAATTACGTGTTTTAGAAAGTGGTGAGACAAACATTCAGAGCTCTAAGAGATAAAAATACTGGTTAAAAGAAAGATTTGTTTTCCATCTATACCCCTCTGTAAGTTTGATAGATTTTTTCAAAATCTAGATTTTGAAATGAGTGTGAACATCCTATCACAGCTGTCCTTATTTGGGGTATTGGATGTGTGAGAGTTTCCATAAATATTTCAAGTAGTAGGCATACATATATTTTATGATATAAAAATTTAGAGCATTACATAAGTTCATTTTTATCCTTTGTTCTGAGCTGAATAAATTATCTCCTGGCATGAATCAGGGCCTCGTGCAGCTCCGCGTGTGGGAAACACTTTTCCAGGCCGCTGGCGCTCCGGGTCGGGAGGCGGGTCTGGGGGGTCTCTGCACCTGCTGGGCTGCGGCTCCTGCACCCCGACACCGGGTGAGGCCACCCTCCGCCGCCGCGGGCCTCACGCTGCATCTCTGCATCAGTGTATCTGTGAACGCCAGAGGCCACTCAGTCAAGTCATAGGCATCAGCCTCACACTGACCATGTCTGTTCCTGTCCTGTCATCGTCCTGGCACCCTCGGTCCTGGGCTGTCAGTGACTTTGACCCCTGCGTTATTTCTCTACGTGTTCAGCCCACAGGAATTTCATAGCTCCTTTGGAATTTGGGCTCCTTCCCTTCTAGAATGCTCTCCTTCTGGGGTATCTCCTGCTGTTCTCCCTGTCCTCGGGATGGTTCTTCTTGGTCTTTTTGTAAAGCTCCTAATTGTCCACACTCCCCCCGAACTTTGTTCCCCAGACTCGGTTCTCTGGCCTTCCTCAGCCCACCCCACTCCTCATGTGGCCTCAGTGAGCTTCTGTGCATGATGAAAACAGACTCTACAGCTCCAGTTTAGAGCCCATACCTGAACTCCAGGTCCCAATAAAACTTTGTGCTGGGTCTCTCCACCTGAAGTCCAATGGGGACCTCAAACCCGCATGTCCTGCTGCGGTCCTGCAACGCTCTCACCCTGTGCACCTGCCGCCAGCCGCCGCCCTGCCGGGGAGCTCCGTTTCCCCTTCTCCCTCAGTGCCGCCATCTGCTTGCTCAAGCTATAACCCTGGGTATTATCATTTACTCTTCCCTTTTTCCCTCATTTCCTAAATCAATCCAGTCCCAGGGCAGCACCTGTGTCTCAAAGAAGTGGGGCTCTGGCCCCATATACCAGAGGTGGTGGGTTCAAATCCAGCCCTAGCCAGAAACTGCAAAAAAAAAAAAAAAAAAAAATCAATCCAGTCTTACTAATATTAATTCTTCTTCCTATTTTTTTTTTATAACTTCTCTCAGATGTGCTTATTCTTCTGTGGGCCTAGGCTACTTCCCATTTACAAGTGACTTATTTTACAATAAGACTACTGCTCTATAGGTCTTGCCGCCTCCAGCCTCCCGCTGTTAGGGAGGAATGATTAGTTTACTGTTTTGGGCACTGTCTCGTGTTTTCTTTAAATTCCCAGTTCATTTACAATATCCTTTGTCACCCAGCCTTTGCCCACTGGCCTCACTTCCTGCCATTCCTCCCCTCTGGGACTCCCAAGATCCAGCTTGTTCTTCTCTCTACTGGGAAGATCCTTCCACGGCCCTCCTTCCATGCAGCTCACCCTCTTGCCTTCCATAGGTTGACCTTTCACTTAATTTAAGACATCGTTTCCTCTGGGCCATGTCTCCTGGCCATTCCCTGTCCTCACCCTGGGTCCCCTGCCTCTCACGTACCCTCCTGGCTATGGCCCTTATTACTCTGTGACTGTTCATTTCTTCTTATCCCCATCACACTGTAAGTTCATGGTTTTTGTTTTTTTAAACCCTATTCACTATTACTTTCTTCCCTGCACAGAAAAGTGATTAAAATATAGGCACTCAATAAAATAATGAAAAATTAATAAGCAGCTGTGCTGGGATTCAGCAGCTCAGGGCTGAAGTCAAGTACATGTGTATTGGAATCCCTCAGCACGGTACTTGATATATGATATCATTTCACCTTGTCCTCCGCCACCCTTATGCAATGACAGTGCTGAGGGGAAGATAATACAGCATGAATAAATAAAATATTTGAAAATAAGTAAATAAAAAATAGGGGCAATGTATTGGGGAACAGCTGTGAGGAAAATGAGATGGAGGCACCACATGGGGCTAGGGCTGTCAGGGAGGCCTCTGGGAGGAGGTGGAGGCTCCATGTGGGGCTGGGGCTGTCAGGGAGGCCTCTGGGAGGAGGTGGAGGCTCCATGTGG
>NW_003852473.1:4182592-4201904 GCF_000181295.1 Otolemur garnettii
GGGAGGCCTCTGGGAGGAGGTGGAGGCTCCATGTGGGGCTGGGGCAGTCAGGGAGGTCTCTGGGAGGAGGTGGAGGCTCCATGTGGGGCTGGGGCAGTCAGGGAGGCCTCTGGGAGGAGGTGGAGGCTCCATGTGGGGCTGGGGCAGTCAGGGAGGCCTCTGGGAGGAGGTGGGGGTCAGGGAGGCCTCTGGGAGGAGGTGGTGTGTCAGCTGTGATATGGCCCTGGGGAGAGCTGGGGAACTTTGTGATTACCTTCCTTCAGCTGTAAATTAGCACAGTAATAGTAACAGCTGTGTAGAATGGCATTAAAGTCTGAATCAGATGTACACAAAGCATCTGCCCCGCTGTCTGGTTCACAGTCATCACTAAGCAAGTTGGTAACATGGCTGGGTAACGTTTTCCAGCATGAAGAGATCAGGTTGTCCCTTTCTAAAGGGCTCTTTAGTTGTGGATAATTTACTTTGTACACAGACCCAATTTTGTTTTACTTAAGTCCTGAACAAATTATTTTCAAGTACCTACTACATGTAAGGCAGCATGGTGGCTATGGTGGAAGGCCAAAGAAAAACCTAGGAGCTAAGATTTCTATTTTATAGCCTACATTTCACTTATTTTATTTATTACTAATTTCTAGAAGCTTCCTTTTATAAGAACACACATTTGTTCTTATATTTTCTGGTTGGCTGCTTGAAAATTTAGTGTACATGGCTTTTCTTGGGTGATGACCTTATAAATCATTTGAATCACAGTTGGTATTTCTGAACATTTGAAATGCTCACGGCAAGGAAGCTTTCACATTTCTGAAAGAAAGGCTGTCAGGAATTCGGAACTTTATTGAAGAAGGAGCCAGACGCTAATGGAAAATGTAAATGTTATCCAAGAGAAGGTTTGAATTTGTGTATCAGGAATATTTTTGTACCTAATAGCTACATGTGGCTACATTTCTTTTCTTCACGTGGGTGTTCACTTCCAAAAAAAGTTGACTGAAATGTTAGAAATGCAAAATTAATTAACACCTTGTGTAGCTCATTTGACTCCTGCAGATTCAGTGATGGCTTTATTTGTATATAACTGTGTCTGTTGCTTATTTTTGACAAGTTTGGACAAAATATCTTCTCTGCACAGTTTCTGGATTTCCGATTATGCTGAGAATAACTGTGAGGATAAGAGGTAATGAAGGGAGAGTGAAAGCCTTCAGAATGTTACTGTGAGGAATTATGCTTTCATTTGTACTCATTATGTGTCAGTCCTGGGGTTTTATTAAAAATGAAAGGCTAAGGCTAATGGCTTCTTTTATGAAAACAAAGTAACGAAAATGACATTTTAATTATAATTTTTAAAACATAAAAATTGCACCTTTAAAGATGGTTGTGTAATATGATTGCCAAAGACAATTCCCTTCAATAATGAAAGGCTGATTTAAATATGATGTCCAGAAAAGTCTCCGTGAAAGCTCCCTTCACTCTCTCATCTATTGTTCAGGGAGGGTTCTATTGTTTTCATCTGGCTTATTTCTTCCTCTTTAGACAAAAACGTGCCTAACTATCCCAAATACTAGGGATCTTGGTCTTTAAATGTAAGTTCTGCCTGATAAATCACTTGTTTGTTATGTGTATAAAACAAAATAAGAGGACATTTTTAGTATGCAGTTTGTAGGGCAGATTGGAAAACAAATTTCATCAAGTTTATAGTTTGATGACTCCATATTCAGATTTAGTTTCCTGTTAGGAGAATGACCTCTTAATATGTGTGTGTGTGTATGTATGTGCGTGCGTGAAGAGCTGTTTGTATTTGTGTGCATAAATATATGGCTATATATTAATGCAGGTTTGTGTGTGTGTGCATTTAAACTTTAAGAAAATGTCTTGATTGTTTTTAGCATTTTGAAATAATTTTTTACGTGGTGTTACTATTCCATTTCCAAAGTCATACACTGGAAATACTTGGAGAACAGTTTGTCCATGAATGACCAGAACTTAATGTTGTTAAATTTGAGACAAATTATTATTGGTAATTGTCTTTGGAAATATAATGTGCTGGTAAAGTTGTTGTTCCATACTAAGAGTATAATTAGAGCATAGGGGAACAACTAGTGTTTGGGTATGAATTCGATATTTATTGGGGAATTATCAAGTAGCAGGTACCATGCTAATTTTCAGAGTGGCAAGGCAGAGCTGCCGTCAGGTCTCCAACCCCCTCTGTCTCTTGGCATCAGCACGCTCCCTCCTGGTGTTTAATCCTGGTGGGATGATGACCATGATGCCAATGTTCCGTGAACCTATGGTGGTCGGCATTTGACTTAGGTGGGGTTAGTCACAGTACCTGATACAGTGATAACCTCATAGATGAGCCTCTGACTCATAAGAGGTTTAATCTCTGGGTGTTTCAGAAGACAAATTAGCTTTGTTTTTGAGTTATTAAATACTAATCTGAGCTTATGTCATCCAGGATGTATCAGTAAATGAATCAGTAGTTTTCCTTTTTAGCTAAATTAGTATGGTTCTTGCAGCCCCAGTCTTAATTAACAAAATTGTGGGTGTTTAGAGATGTGCAAAATAAGGTTCTAGCCCTATTGCAAGGGCTTTCTTTTATGAAAACAAAGTGAAGAAAATGAAATTTTAATTATAATTTTTAAAACATAAAAATTGCACCTTTAAAGATGGTTGTATAATATGATTGTCAAGGACAATCAATTTGCCCTTCAATAATTTCATTATTGTCCTTCAGTAATGAAAGACTGATCTAAGCAGCCCTTATACATAAGGGCTAGAATAGACTTATAAAGCAGTAGTTCCTGTGTAATATGAAGTATTATTTGTGATGTATATACAATACAATGGAACCAGAAAGCAGAAATAAACTTGGCTTAAATGTGCTGGTAAAGACTTCAGAGAGTATCTTTGAGCTGGGTGTTAAATTATGTGAGGTAGTTGCCAAGGCAAGATGAGAGAGGAGAAACTAGCAAGACCAAAGAAATAGCACATCAAAGCATAGATTCCAGAAGGTCCGTGGTGTGTGTGTTTAGGGACTGTGAGACATTTTCTATCTCTGCTGTTGCATAAACTGTGTAGAGAAGTGGATGGCAGATAAGGGAGTGATGGGTTGAGTGGGTTTTGATGCAATTTGAAAGATTGCATCAAAACTCTGTGGAAAAATCAGCCCACTCAGGAACATAACATTAATACCAAGGGAATTAAAACATCGGAATATACAAAGGTTTTTTTTTTTTTTTAAACTTAGCATGTGGGTATTAAAACCCTTTTGCATTTCCCTGCCTGCCTGTGGGTTTGTGCCAGGCAGACTCCCAGAACTTCCGTATGGCTTGAGTGATGGGTGAAGCAGGAAACTGGGAAAAACAAAACAGACAAATTATAAATGATGGGGAGTTAATGGTGGGAACAAAGACTATTTCTGGAAAACAGAAAGAATAGAAGAAAAATAATGGAATAACAAGAGCCATTAAAAGCCAAGTTGTAAGAGTTTGGGAGGATTCCAAACACACAAGCCTAGAACCTGGAGACCAGACTCTGGGGGTAACTGTGATACTGTGTGAGATGAAGACGATTGAGAGGCTGTGTTTAAACCTATTGATGGATTTTGAATGTCATTTCCCCTTCCTGTTTCTTCTAGAGTTGTTAATAAATGTTCTTTCAATGACTTTCTTTCACTGTTGCTGAATAAGTTTCTTTCGAATGGGGCACTGGATAAAACTTTTCACCCAGGTTATATACAAATGAGGGACTTCTCTATGGAAATTCCGCATAGAAGAGCACATTTCAAACCTTAGTTTGGTGAGGCTGATGTAGAGAACGGTGTGAGCATTAATTTCATATGTCAGCTTGCCTAGGGTAGGGTACTATAGTCCTCAGATATTTGGTCAACACCAGTCTAGATGTTGCTGCAAAGGGCTTTTTAAATGAGATTAACTTTTATATCAGTGGACTTAATCAACTTCATCTAATAAGTTGAAGATTTAAGGAAAAAAACAACAACAACACTGGAATCTTGTTTTCAGAGCAAGAGGTCCTGCCTTTAGACTGCCTACTGACTTAATCCAACTGAAAACATCCACCCCCCACCCTGAGACTTTAGTCCAGGCATCCTCAAACTACGGCCCATGAGCCACATGCGGCCCACCTAGGACATTTATCCGGCCTGCCAGGTGTTTTTGCTGCCACTGCCTGTCCTGCTTAACAGCCGACTCGTCCCGGGGCCCATAGTCCGGCCCTCCAACAGTCTGAGGGACAGTGAACTGGCCCCCTGTTTAAAAAGTTTGAGGACCCCCTACATTTAACCTATTAACCCACCCTGCAGATCTCAGCCTTATGAGCCTCCGCAGCCGTGTGAACCAATTCCTTAAAATAAATCTCTTGCTCTCTCTCACAGACAAGCCCGTAGGTGTGCACACACCCAAATGCAACACCCAGTTGCTTCTGGTTTTCTGGAGAAACCTAATATAGAGTGCTACCATCCAAAAAGAATGAACAAATTAAACCTATTTGAGCCTATTCAGCAGTATGGCAGGCCCTGAGAATGGAAAAGATTGAGAGAGGTGTCCCAGATTTGAGCACTTAACAAGCCACATACCATGGCTCTCCCACATTTACAAACATGCATAGAAGGCAAAGTCAAGTAACTCTCGATGGTAGCAGGGTGAAGATTTAGCCGCTGTGTGGGAGACAGGTGAGGTGGAAGGATAAGGTCATGTCTAAATAGCGATGGTTTCACATAGCATGCAGTATTTTGTTCCGCCCTAAGCCCTGCCAAAGTGTTCCCTACCTCAGTGTTTTCTCCAAAGCCTATATCCTAAGCTCAGTCATCTTGATTTTACTATGTTGATAGTAAGAGAAGAAGTTAAGGTGAAAATTCTAAGGAAATCTCTATTAAGGAAATCTGGGAGTGGTTCTTCCCTGGGTCCTCAGTACTTACTGGCTAAGCATCTTCCAAAGGCGGATCCTCCTCAGGGCATAAGTAGATCCAGCCCCCTATAAAAAAATGTGGGAAGAGAGTTAAAATAAGGAGGGTCCAAAATGAAGATAAATCCCAGGGAACTGAGCTACTTGAAATAAAGCGATTTAAGTAGCTTCCCTTCTAACAAGGAAGTTTAAATCCTTTCTATCAGTTTAATTCAAGTGTCCTGGTTTTTAATCTTGATCACAGTTAATGTTTCTGTGAGCTCCAGAGATTTATTGGTGAGGACAGGAGCGTAAGAGAAGGCAGTGGTTTTAAGTTTCTTTCAAAATTCAAATTTTGGATAACTGGAAGACTCAGTATATATCATCTACTTTCCTAAAAAAATCTCTTATTCTGTAATATTCTTTTTTTTTTTTTTTGAGGCAGAGTCTCACTTTGTTACTCTCTGTAAAGTACTATGGCATCATAGCTCACAGCAACCTCAAACTCTTGGGCTCAAGTGATTCTCTTATCTCAGCCTCACATGTAGCTGGGATAACAGGCACCCACTACGACACCCAGCTATTTTTGGATACTGGGCTTCAATCTTGCTCAGGCTGGTCTGAAACCTGTGAGCTCAGGCCGTTCACCAGCCTCAGCCTCTCAGAGTGCTAATATTACAGGCATGAACCACCGCACCAGCCTTATTTGGTAATATTCTTAAAGGTTTTTTTTAATCCATATATTTTTTGCATTGCCTTTTATTATAAATCCCCTCAACAACTCTGGCAATATAGACCAGGCCAGAATTAACTTAGTTGCAAGGAGAAGTCTTGCGTATACTTCCTGAAATCACAGAGGAGCATAAATTTCTTTTGGATACCTCAGGTCTTCTGAGAAGCTCTAATCAATAAAGTAACATCACCAAATAAATGTTTTGAGATAGTTTTGAGGGAAACTTAAGGCCATCTAAAGACGTTTGAAACACAAATATAAAACAATATGCAAACTCTATATAATCTGTGGCTAGCCAGGCTGGTTCTAGTACTCAACAATAGCAGAAACAGGAAAAGAAAACTAGTCTTCCAGAAGTTCTCATTGTTCGTCCTGTGTCTTCTCTTGCACATAGTACAACTGTATACCTAAATTTAATTCCAAAAATATTCCATTAAATAAAATGGCTCATAATTTCAAGATGATTCTGGTGGTTTTTATACTGATATTATCTTCTGAATAAAGAATTTGTAACACTGAGGATTTTACAATGTGCTTTTTAATGAAATAAAAGCACTTTCTCTGTACTCTTTAAAGATTTGGCAATCCATGCATATTTGCTGTGTCCTCTCACATGCACTTCAGTAGTGCCGGCTGTATGCCCAGATGGGAATGAGACGCTTTATTTAGAAAAGTTCCTGAAGCAATGCCGACCCTCGGTGACCTCTTTGAGAGAGAGAAACAGCAGCTCTGGCTGGTGTCATTATTAGGGAAGAATACAGGCGAAACAATGTAGCAGGCTTTCTTTTCAAAGAAAAAATAGACTCATAATTGGAAAAGTGTTTTGGGTGTTGCTGACCCTACAAAAGATTAAAATTAAACTCTTAAAGTGAAAAGGACTCAAATCAGATAAGACTTTAAAACATTTTGTTTTCCCCTTTTGAAGTCAATGTTCTCACAGATAGACCACAAAATAATTATGTAACATATGAGAATCCGTATCATTTGAGTACATTGTAATTGAAAAAGATGTAATAGCTGCTGTCCTCTGTACATGCAAACCCTGTCTGCCCAGGCTTTTTCTTTCCTGCGTGTTTTTAAACATGTCTTCTCATTTATTGCCCTGACAGAGCAGATAAATTTAATTTTATTAGTCATATTTTTAAAAGGAGGAACTGAGGCATAGTGAAATTAAGTAACTTGCCTAGCAACGAAGCTGGTCAGATTGTAGGGCTGGACATTTGAGCTAAGTCTGTGATTCCAGATACTGTGCTCTTTACTCACTAGCCATTCATCACTGCCACCCGCTGTGACGACACACGAAATAAACAAATAACAACAGAAAACCTGTAGGCAGCACAACAGATACACTTTTGTTTATAAAGTAAAAACCAAAATAGAATACATTTTTTTTTTTTTTTGAGATGGAGCCTCAAGCTATCCCCCTGGGTAGAGAATACATTTTTTAAAAAAGAAGTTCATTAGATGTGCCAGTATATAAAAAACAGAAGCTGTAAACTGTATTAACCTAAGTTTTACTTGGGGTACGTTGCAGGTGACCTGAGTTGTGTGTGCCTACGTAAAACAGAAGAAACCTCAACAAACCTTACTTTTAGAAAACTGAAAACAATGGATATTAGTAATGAGATTATAATATATGGCGACACTTCCATTTTTACTTGACTTTAATTTTTCTGAAATAAAGAAGAAGTTGTTTTGAGAAATGTGAGAATCTCCTCTCTCATACTTGCCTTTGAGGGGTCACATATTGCGTGCTGCTGCCACAGGTTGAAGTTGATGCTGGACTGCACTTCAGGCTAGGCCCTGTTATGTGGTGGGCACCACATACATCCGGCATGGTATATGACAACACCGAAGATGAGTATTATATATAGATTTCCTTCCATCTGGATATATTTTAAATTTCACAGCAAATAGAAGCATTGCCAAGACAGGAAGGAAACTGATGAATAAACCATTGCAGGCTTGCAGAGGCCACGATTCATTTATTCATTCATTCTAATGTGCTCATTCACTTAACCAATATTTATTCAGCATCTACTAGATGTTAGGAATTGTCATGGGCACCAAGGCAACATCAGTGAACAAAACAGACTGAAATCCCCACCTTGAGAAGCGTGTGACTTCTGCTGATGAGATAAGCCTTCAACATGCCAGACTCCTGGTTCATGTAATGCTAGACCAAAAGTCAGGAAAAGTTTTCTGTGAAGGGCTAGATAATAAATATTCCACGTTTCATGAGGTATCTAGTCTCTGCTGTAAGAGCTCTGATCTGCCACTGCAATGTGAAAGCAGCCGCCCACAATACATTAATGAATATGGCTACATTCCAATGAAATTGTATTTTCAAAAACAGGCAGTGGATCTAAACTGCACGTGAGCTAGTATAGGTCTCTGACTTCATAATTGGAAACAGCAGACACCAAAAGCTTTAGGGATTAATTTACTAAACTACACTTTGCAGATAAATTGCATGAGGTCCTGAGAGGTTGAGTGATCAGCTCAAGGCAGCAAAGTCAACTAAGGGCAGAACCAGGACTAGACTCCTGACTCCTAACATAGTTTCTTTCTACTTCACCTTATTTCTCAGTCTCTTCTGCGCTGGGAGTCATAGGACTTATTATAACAGTGCTGTACTTTGTATAAGAGAATAGTTTTTCTATGGCTTCTTGCCCCCGCGCACTACCACCTTACCAGGATCACTGTCCCCACTACCAGGATCACCAGCGTCCCTGCCCTCACGTTCATCATGAGCACCAACCCAGGAGCACCTGAACACACCCCCAGTCACCAAGTTGGGTGCATCTGGCTTGGTGCAGCAGGGTCTGAGAATGCATCTGAGTGTGATGCTGAGGGCGCCTCAGTAAGGGAGGGGTGTTGGGAGGAGCAGAAATTCATTCTGGGTGAGAGATTATCAAGAAACAGCGACTACTCAGTGATTAGATTTCTTTGTCTATTTTATCACCAGGTGAGAGGATCATAGAGGCTAGAGTTGCACCGGTGAAGACGTAGTGATCACCCTCGCTTGCTTTAAGAGGGGAAAGCTGGTCATTTCTGTGGTTGTGAGTGGTCTTGTTACTATCTGTTTTTTACTTTCTTAGTTGCATTTTCTTATATCAATAGCAATATAAGTCCACTGTTTAAAAATTATAAAATTCAAATATGAGAAATAAGAGAATTAAAATCCATCCGTCTATAGATAACCGTATTAACAACTTAGAGTCCACCACTTTTTGTGTGTATAAATGCACACATAGCATTTGCGTAAAAATGAGATTGTGCTATCTGGTCCAATTTGGCCCAAATTTTTCACTTAACATATAACAGACAGGTTTCCACAAAAAAGCTTCATTTTAAAGAACTCAAAGATATTTTACTATGTGATTTTGTCATGATTTAAACAATCACTTATTATTATACATTTAGAAGATGGCTTCCAGCTCTGTGCTATTGTTAAAAACATAGGCTAATTTTTGTGTAACTCTAAAATACTTTTATTGGTATTAATCCAATAAACGAGAATATAAATTGTTCCACATACACATTTTTTAAGGTTTTAAAAAATCTTGGTAAATTATCATCAGAAAATGTGTATAAATTTTACTCATACATTCAGTATCTGAGAATTTTTCCAGCCCCTCAAGAGTCAAATATTTATTTTATTTAAATTTGACTCTAGACTAATGTTCTAAAAGCAAAATTTTGCTTTTAATGTCAAATGTTAAAATAAAGGAACCTGAGTAGAACTTAAAGAGGCAATAGGACATTGCTGAGAATGTCACTGTTTTTTTTAACATAGAATTTATTCACATTTGCCATTAGTTCAATAAACTTTTATTATCTGCAGTGAGCCAGTCACCATGGGAGGTACTGAATATACAAAGATGAATAATTTGTGATTTTCCATAAAGTCAGTGTCTTGCACAGTCTAGATACATGGCCATTATTCACTTTTACAGAACACAGGTGAAAAGAAATGTAAATCTTGCTAAATGAGATTTTATGGGAGGAAAATTCTATTTATATTGTGGCACCAATAACAATCAGCCTACTATAAATTATGTATTATTGACTTGGATGTGTCACCAGAGTTAACATTTTCTCCAAATGTTAATGTTGAAGTCCTATATTTTATTATAGTTAATGTAACTTTTGTCTGATCCATTACTACACAAAATATTTATTGGACCTCTAAGAAAATATTAACAATGACTATAAATTGCATTAGTTTCTCACAGGCCAACACTGCACTATCCTAGACAAAAAAGATCGTTGGATATAGATCCCGTAGCCTCACTGTCTTACTGCTCAGATAGGGGCGCTGTAGAGTCACTACCAAAAGACATAGCAACGTAAGTATTAATACAGGAGATTGTATTATGTATCTTGAAAACAAACCTTCATGCTACAAGGTAAAATTAGAATTAGAGTTGTTAATTGCAAAGCAAGATAATTAAAAAATATTTCAAAATATTGAGGGGTAGAAATGTTTTTGATACACGGCTCTGGTCAGGTCTGTAAATGGCTTTTTCCTTGACTACATTTTGTTTTCTGCTGTGCTCTCTGAGACTGGGAACGGCTTCATTACTAATCAGATTCTTGCTTCCTACCAACCCTGGGTAAGCGTGGGCAACATAGCACTATTTTAAAATTCAATCAGATGTGTGCACTTTTCATTTCCCCATAACATCTTTTTCTTTCCGATTCAGTGCATGTCAATAAACACCATTAGGTTTTTGTACTAACAGCTGTAGCTATTTTTTTAAGTTAAAAATAATCTCATAAAAGTTCATACTTTAAAAAGATAATTTCATTTGACATTTATCCAGGTTTGGAAGTAAAATATATCTGCTTATATCACACTGAGATTGTTTTCTCAATACTTTCTTTTGCCTTTTGAATTGTTGCTGATTTTTTTCACGTGAAACTTACGCTGTAATGATCTGTTTTTAAAACAAATCATGAGAATGACTATAATTTGTATTTTTTTTTTTGCACTTTTGGCCAGGGTTGGGTTTGAACCCACCACCCCCGGTATAGGGGGCCAGTGCCCTACTCCTTGAGCCACAGGTGCTGCCCTATAATTTGTATTCTTTACAAGTAGTTTAATTTTTAAAGTATTCTTGAATAATTCTACAAAAATTTGGATTCAAAACAAAACATGAAATGCACTCAGCATGTAAAATATTATTCTTTTGATATATTTCTATTGTATCCACATTATTCTAAAGTAATTTTGTGTATTGTATATTCATCCATTGTACTAAAGATGAATTTTAATATGTCCAGAAAGTCATAATCATACATAACATGCATAAGTCTTAGTCTTCTTTTCCATTATAATGATTTTTAAATATCTTCTTTATAACTTAAAGTGACAACTACAATTATCATTAGTACCCTGAATTTTAAATATGCTTTTATGTAACTTTTGTTGCTTTTATGTCACTTTCCAAGTTTGATATGTATAAAGTGATGCAAGTTCAAAGATCTTGCTGCAAATCATTACTGAGGTAATTATAAAAGCCATTAGTTGTTTAATTTTGGTATTTACATTTTGCAGATGAAGCTAATTTGACTTGCATAGTTATTCTTTTATTCATTTCATTTTGACTTAACAAATGCATGTTGAATGACTGTTCTACATAAGACTCTGAGGGAATGGCCCGTGCTTCTCCATACTTTCATACAAGATGCACATTTTTGGCAAAATCTCTCTCTCTCTCTCTCTCCATACACAAGTGCTCTCTCTCCTTCTCTCTCTCTTGCATACTTATACACAGAGTTTATTCTGCAAAAGTAAAAATATATAATCACTTAAAAAATTTTTTTGTTCATTTTAAAATTTATTTCATTTACGATAAACATTTGGGGGAGCATATGGTTGTAAATTTTTTGCTAATAATATAGTCCTGTGCCCATCGCCAAGGTCATGACACTGAAGGGTTTCATCTCCAAAATGATAATTCTGCCATGATGCCTTTTTGTCATTAGCCTTTTCTCCACTCTGATCTCAGGCTATCATTGATCTGTTCTCTGCCTGACAATTCCTGCCTTCTCCAAAGTGTCACATTCAGCCTGTAGTCTCTGAGGCAGGCACCTTTCACTTAGCACAAAGCACTTGAGAATCATGCTGTTGCACATGTAAGCAGCTCTATTTTATCACTGAGCAATATTGTATTGAATGCGTGTATTGTTTCACTAATTGATGGGCATTTTGGTTGTTTCCAATGTCATTCTTTTCCTTTCTTTTTTCTTTTTGTTGACAGAGGCTCACTTAGTCACCTTGGGTGTACCACGGTATCATAGCTCACAGCAACTTCAAACTCTTGGGCTCAAGTGATCGTCTTGCCTCAGCCTCCCAAGGAGCTGGGACTAGAGCTGCCACAAAACCTATTAGTGTTCTATTTTTAGAAGAGACGGAGTCTCACTCTTGCTCAGGCTGGTCTCAAACTCCTGGGCTCAAGCAATTATGAATAAAACCCTTAAAAACATTAGCTTATGGCTGTTTTGTGGACACAAGTTTTTATTTCTCTTGTATAAATATCCAGAATGGGTTGCTGGGTCATATGGTAAGTGTGCTCAACTTTCTAAGATACAGCCAAGTGTTTTCCAATGTGGATGTGCCGTTTTGCATTCCCAGCAGCAAAGTGTGAGAGTTCCAGTTGCTCTGTGTCCTCACCAGACTTGACATTGTCTGTGTCACTGATTGTAGCTATTTAAATAGATGTGTGCTGTGTCTCATTACGGTTTTGATTTTTTCACTGTCCTAAAGACTAATCATATTGAATTTCATTCCATTTGTATTCTTCTTTACTGAAGTATCTGTTAAAATATTTTTCCCACCTAAAAATTTATCTGGCTTTTCTAAATGTTAAATTTTTAGAGTTTTCCCCCCATATATTCTGGATAAAAGTCTTTTTCAGAGATATGATTTGCAAATAAATTATTCTAATATGGCTTATCTTTTTGTATTCTTAATAGAGTATTGCAGAGTATTGTTAAACCCTAATTTAACAATTTTTAATTTTATAGCTTATGTTTTCTATATCATATCTAGAAACTGACTAACCCGAGACCTTAAACATTTTCTTCTATGTAATTGTGAATGTTTTATAGGATGACTTAATAGTCAAGTCATCCTAAAGAGAACCTTTCTGATTCTGTTAGATCTTTGAAGACTGAACCTGGTATCTAGGTCCCTGTCTTGATTCTAAGAACACTCTAAGTGAAAGTGCTTTGTACATTCTAGAGTGTTGTAGACTTTTAGTCATCTTTCCTTTCTGTAAAACTAAACGTGGGAAAATTGAAAGCATTCCCTTTTAGAACTAGACAAGGTTGCTCACTGTCACCACTTCCATTCAACATGGTGCTTGAAGTCCTAGCCAGAGCACTCAGTCAAGGCCGGTAAATCAAGACTCTCCAAAAGGGACAGAAGAGGTCAAACTATCACTCTTTGCTGATAATATGATCTTATATCTAGGAAACTCCAAAGATTCTGCCAAGAGACTCCTGGAATTGATAAATAATTTCAACAAAGTCTCATGTTACAAAATCAATGTATATAAATCAGTAGTTTTAATACATACCAATAACAGTTAAGCTGAGAATCAAATCAAAGACTCAATACCTTTTATAATAGCAATGAAGAAAACTAAGTATGGAGGAATATATTTTACCAAGGATGTAAAAGACTTCTACAGGGAGAACTATGAGTCACTGAGGAAGGAAATTGCAGAGGATATAGACAAATGAAAAATATAGCATGCTCACGGTGGATGAACAGAATCAAGATTGTTAAAGTGTCTATACGACCCAAAGTGATCTGCCAATTTGATGCAGTCCCCAGTAAAATCCCAACATCATTTTTCACAGATCTGGAAAAAACAAATCTTTATTTTGTATGGAACCAGATAAGAGCTGGAATAGCCAAAACAAATTAAGGAAAAAGGACAAATCAGGAAGCATCACTTTACCAGATTTTACCACAAGGCTGTTGGAAATAGAGCAGTTCAGTATTGGCACAGGTCGCAGAACACAGGCCAATGGACCAGCCAGAGTGCCCAGATACAGAGCCGTCCTCATGTTGCCATCTGATCATTGACAATGCAGCAATAACATACACTGGGGAAAAGAATCTCTATTCAAATGGTGCTGGAAAAAAGCACATAGCAACATGTAAAAGATTGAAACAAGATCTACACCTCTCACCATTCACAAAAGTTTATTCATGATGGATAATCGCCTTAAACCTAAGGCATGAAACTATAAGAATTCTAGAAGAAAATATTGGAAAAGCTTTTATAAACATCAGCCTATGTGAAACATTTTAGAATAAGATCCCAAAGGCAATTACAGCAACAACAAAAGTTAACAAATGAGTCCTGATTACATTAACAAGCTTCTGTAGAGCCAAGAAACAATCAATAAGTTGAATAGGTAACCTACAGAATGGGAGAATCTGCCTGCTTGCTCTACATCTGAAAAAGGACTAATAACAACAATCCATGGAACTCAAGCAAATCAACAAGAAAAAGTCAAACAATTCCATAAAAAATGGGCAAAAGACACAGACAGAAACTTCTCGAAAGAAGACTAATGAACAATAAACATGAAAAAATGCTCAATGTCTCCAATTATCAGGGAAATAAAAATCAAAACCACAATGAGATATCACTTAACTCTAGTGAGAATAACTTTTACCAAGAAAGCCCCAAACAGCAGATGTTGGTGTGGTTGTGGAGAGAAAGAAACATTTATAAACTATTGGTGGGACTGCAAACTAATACAACCTTTATGGACAGTAATACGGAGATATCTCAAAGAACTAAAAGTAGACCCACCATTTGATCCAGGCATTTCACTATCAGTGTATACTCAAAGTAAAAAAAAAGTCATTTCACCAAATAGAAATGTGCACAGAAATGGATTATTGCAGTACAATTCTAACTAATCCAAGTGCCCATCGGTACCTGAGTGGATTAATAAAATGTGATATATTTGTACCATGGAGGGCTACTCAGCTATCAAAAAATGGTAAACTAATACCTTTTGCAATAACCTTGATGGAACTGGTGACCATTCTTCTAAAAGAAGTTTTACAAGAGTGACACTCACTATTAACTGGAGCTAATCAATCGACATCTATGTGCACATTTGGTGTAAAACTCAACAGAGAGCAAGTTGGGGGAAGAGGGTGAAGGGAAGGGGTAAATTCACAGTTGGTGCAGTACACAGTAAGCAGGTGAAGGCACAATTATAACTTTGACTCAAACTGCACAAAAGCAATTCATGTAACCAAAACATCTGTATGCCCATATTATGAAATTAAAAACAAATTATGTCAGCATAATTTCATAAGTAGAATGAAGCGTTCTGGATCTGAGTAAGTCTGCCTTTGCATAAATGTGTCTCTGGCATTCACCAGCTGGGAGAATCTGGGGAGACTATGTAATTTGAGTACCAGTTTCCTCTGTGAAGTACAAGACCCAACACCTCAGTCTTTCAGCAAGTCTCTGTTGGTGGTGTAGGCAGCGAGAGGTGCCGTTTTTATTGCTCCTTCCACTTTTCTTTCAGTTACTAAAATCATGCCACAGTTCAGGAGACAAGGGCATTTCCTATGGCCCATCTTGACTGGCCAGTGCCCCACATGCCCATTGCACCGCACCCTCTGCCTGCAGGGACTTCAGCCCACCAATTCCCTCTCCAGTGACAGTCATTACTAGTTGTGCCACAAGACACCACGTTCTCCAGACACTCCGCTCCCCCTGCCCCATCTGTCCCTTCTCCACCACCTGCTCTTCCCACATGTCCTCTCTAAGTTCACACTTAAAGATGGCAAAGACCCAGGTCCCAGCAACTCTTAAGGTTACCTAAGCTTCATGCTGCAGCTCCAGAACTCTGTCCAGGGAATCTGTCTTGACTTTCTTCAAAGCTTTTCAAAATTTCTTCAACTCTTTTTTTTTTAGTTCTTTATAACAAATAAATAAAACTTGTATCACAAATTCATCATTGGCTTCTATTTGCATAGAATGTGAAATTTCTCACTTACGTCTAAGACCTTCCTAACAGACGTGTGAAGTCTTCAGTCACTCCTGATTTAAATGATGCTATGAGGACACTTAGGTGGCTTAATATAGGACACCTTCCCCTTCCACTTTCAGGGGGATGGACTGAGGAAATTATGGGGTGACAGTATTGTGAACAGAATGGGTATTGAAATGTTTCATATTCTAGAACTGTGAGTGCCTGGAAGTAAGCATGACAGCTAGAGAAACAGCTGCCGGGCTGTGTAGACATCTACGACTGCAGGGGGCAGAAGGTCTTTCTTATGAAAGGTCTTTTCGAGGCTTGGGTGTTGAAGACACAGCTTACATTGCTCTGTAGTATTTTGAATATCATTATTTTCTTTCTTTGTAAAGACAGGAGTTTTCTGAGTGTTTTGAAGTCTGTTTTCATCTTCTTTCATCTTTTCTCACTCTCAAAACCAAACTGAGGATGTGAGAGATGTGCCGTCTCCCTTTGCTGCGCCGCCTGGGAGCTGTGATTTTTCAGAGGAGGAGATACAAGTGCCCTTTGATTACCACGAAGGGCCAATTTTGACATCTTCCTGGAAAGTTAAGCACAGGGAGAGATCAAATGCTCTGATTTGAAGTCTATTGTTTGTGTTCACCGCATGTGTGAGGAAAATATAAAACCAAGAAAAAACCCACCTGTATAGAAATAAACTATAATCCAGATGGTAATGGAGTTAGCACAAAATACTATGGCAACTTAAGGAAATGACGTGCCCTAAACTGCAGGAAGATGATACTAATCAGTTATTATCAAATCTGTTGACATGTTAAAAAACACCAGGTAGAATCTACCTCTTTGGCTCTTGAATTACATGCAGTTAGACCCTGCTCCAGTCCCACAGAAAGTCTCTTTGGAACCATCTGCTACCTCACAGGTGGAGAAGAAATTAGAGGGGCTTCCATCTAATTCTGCCATCTTAGGAATTAGTGCTGGTGGAGTGCCAGGAAATCGTACCATCAGTCCAACTGCTGGAATAATCCAGCCATTCAATCTCCTGCCCTGGAGAAGGTTAAAAATGAGATTTTTAACCAAATTTTACCTTACCCATAGAAGCCGCTGATTAGCCCCGAGTGGCCTGTGCTGCCCTTTCTTTGCTCTGGTGTGCAGGGCTGTTATCTCTTCACCAGCCTGTGTTCTCGGTCACCGTGGCCTGCTTTTGTGTCTAGGATATGGTTTGAGCTGTGATTTCCATGATTCATGTCACTTTGGTGTTTATCAAAGCTGGATGTTGGGGAGGTCAGATCTTGATGTCACAGTTTGCAGAGCACTTTGCTCCACCCTGGGGAATTTTCCATTGGCAATGACCTGGAATGCTCTGTTACAAGATGTCAAGAGTCCTGAAGGAGGTAAGATGCAGAGTGAGACCCGCCATACGTTAAATAAATATCCTAAGAGTGAGGTGAAGGTCACAGGCGTTAGTTACAGCAGCTTGGGGAGACGTCTCTACTCCCCAGGAGAGGTCGTCACATGTGAAGGATTTGGGAAACGCTCAACAGTATGAATGGTGTGCTTTACATTTTTTAAACTTCTCCTGAGTGCTCACTGCATGCCAGGTACCATCTAAGTACTTCCTATATATGAAGCCATTTAATTTAATTAAGACTTCTATGAAGTTAATGCTATCACTCCTTTACAGATAAATGACTTGAGATATTGCATTGTTTAGCCCACAGTACAAAAAAGAAGGTCATTCTATTCTCCTAAAGTTCTACAAAGTCAGACTGGCTCTAGTCTCCCTACTTTAACTTAGCACTCCAGGGAAATGGTGTCTAATGAGACGGCTCTCAGGAGTAATAACATTTACCCTTTCCTGAGTCTTCTAAGGTGGCAGAGCTCCCAGCTACGATGCTTAATGAATGTGTGCTTATAACCACAGTCTGAGGTGGATGGTATCAAAGGCAGGAAGTGTCAAGGTAAACTTGTATCCCTGGAGCAAGGTGACCCCTACTTGTTCTTGCACAATGATTAAAGAACAGACCATGTGCTGAAATTCATTAGATCCACACATGTCTTATTTCTGAGTACAGCTGGCTCCAGAGTAGAGCAATCTTTTCGGGAAAGGGCGTTAGCTTTCCTCTTGTTATCCTTTGTACTAGATGGAGAGAACATATGATATGGAGTCTGGATCTGGCTACCACCTACTCAGGGGAGCCGTAGACAGATATCTCACAGATGGCTATCGACTACCATGGGTATTGAATACCTGGTCTGATAGAGCTCGACACCTGTGAGACATGGAAAATAATAGCAGGTTCTGCTCTTAGAGAGGGAGGAGGCACCAATCTCAGTCACCTTTTTGGCAGGCACTGTGGAGGGTGCCTCTGGTATTGTTCAGCACAAACTCCTGTTTATCTTTCCAAAATAATACACGAAAAGGGAAGGATGACGTGCAGGAACATATGTTAATTTCTGTAATTATAGCAAAGAAAGGAGGGTAGAGTATGGGCAGATATTCAGAAACAGATGAAGTTGGGGGTTTGGTGGGGAATTGAGGTAATTCTGCACTGAAGGTTTCTTTTTTTTTTTTTTTTTATGAACAGCGGGTCAGGATGTTTGTGGAAAGTGAAGTGAGCAGCATGTGGTTCTGAGGTTGGAGGAAGGTGGAAAAGTATAAAAATAGTCACCATCTAGAAGAGGAGAGAGATTTTTCCTGAAGAAGAACTGTAGAATTTTGGGACAGTTAGAAAGTTTGAGGCTATAAATTTCTGATAATATGAATCTTAAGTGGGTGTGTGATTTTTCTTTAATCGTGATTCATCAGCAGTCCAGATACAAATATGGAGAAGGTGGACATTGGGATGAACCAGGGTTGGAAATTTAGCTTCTGACTTTGTGGTCAACTTAATATTTTGGGTAGCGGGCAGTTGTGAGGATAAAAGCATTTAGGGCATGGCCATAGGACCTGAAGTTGGAAGTGGAATGGTAATTAAGGTGAAAAAGCTAAGAGTCTAAGTATAGCTCAGGGCCAGAAGTGACTGCGACACCAAAGAAACAGGGAAATCGTTTTGCTAGAGAATGAATCAATCACGTATAAAATTCGGGTCATAGGATGTAACTTCATGGCAAACCGATGTACTGTTTCATGATTATTTTTGTGGGTTCCTCCTTCCACTTATACCCCCAAAGGGGCTGCTTCTTTCCCCCAGCTTGAGGTATATCAGAACCAGACCAGAGCCCGGAGTTGTTCACTGAGCAATCATGGTGGTGCAAATACTCAATATTTAGGCAAATTAAGTATGAAATAAAAGATCTGAAGTCAGTCATGTAGATGGTTTTTTGACTCAGAGAAATGAGTTGAAAACGAGAAGCTGAAGGAAAAAAGAGGTTGGGCTCCTGATAACAGGAGAAGGAAATGAAGAAATAGAAGTTTTTAAAGAAGGTCATAGCCTCCCTGAAGGCAGCGTGGCCAAGGTCAGCGCACAGACTGTCTGGTGAAGGCAGCGTGGCCGAGGTCAGTGCCTAGACTGCCCGGTGAAGGCAGCGCGGTCGAGGTCAGTGCCTAGACTGCCCGGTGAAGGCAGCGCGGTCGAGGTCAGTGCCTAGACTGCCCGGTGAAGGCAGCGTGGCCGAGGTCAGTGCCTAGACTGCCCGGTGAAGGCAGCGCGG
>NW_003852473.1:4202045-4262387 GCF_000181295.1 Otolemur garnettii
CAGACTGCCCGGTGAAGGCAGCGCGGTCGAGGTCAGCGCGGAGACTGTCCCGTGAAGGCAGCGTGGCCGAGGTCAGCACGGAGACTGTTCCGTGAAGGCAGCGTGGCCGAGGTCAGCGCGGAGACTGTCCCGTGAAGGCAGCGTGGCCGAGGTCAGCGCGCAGACTGTCCATTGCTTATCTTTCCTGTGTCTCCAGGTCTGACCCCTTCCAAAGGACCACACCGCATGGACAGTGTTCCACAGGGTGAAGGAGTCATTAACATCGCTAGCTTCCACCCTGACACACCTCCCAGGTTAGGAGGGAGGTGGAGCACCCAGAGGGAAGGTGGAAGGGTGAGAAAGCCTTGCTCTTGACCAAGTTTGAATTATATGAAATTAATTTTAAATCTGCCTCCAAGTTGTGGAATAGAAACTCAGAAGTCTCCTGCCGTCAGAATTATTTTTGAAGGCAGTTCTGAGAAATGTAGTGTGGAACCACGTTACAGAAGTCATAGATTTCAAGATACGGGATTTAGGCTTTATTTCAAGATTCTAGAATAACGTTGGCATAAAATAACACAGTAGGAGAAGCCCTTTCAGGAGATTCATGAGCTGCTGGCGGGTGGACGGCCTATTTGTATCACTTGCTTTTTGTAGCTTTATTGTCAACAGACCTTGTAGTTTCCCTCTAAATAATGTTTCTTAAATGGACTTCTGCTTTCTTCTGCTTCTCTATTTCATATTCAGACACTATCATTTTATGTTTTTCTCTTTATTTGCTTTCAGGTCTTCCAGCTTCCCTCCTATTTGTTCTAAAATACCAGTTTTGTTTTTATTTTCTACAGTAACTATTGGTCTATTTCAATTAAATCAAAGTTGAAATTAGGAATTATGAATTGGGCTGCAATAAACATTCTAGTACAAATTTCTTTGTTGTAGTGTGAGTTTTGGTCTTCTGGATATATACCTAGCAGAGGAATTGTAGGATCAAATGGCAGGTCTATTTTCAGTTCTCTAAGTGTTCTCTAAACTTCTTTCCAAAAGGGACATATTAGTTTGCATTCCCACCAGCAGTGTAGAAGGAATATGGGGAAAGGAGAGAGGGAGGGGAGGGGAGGGGAGGGGAGCGGGGAGGACGGGTGGAGGGAGGGTGATAGGTGGGACCACGCCTAAGGTTCATCTTACAAGCGTATGTGTGAATCTTTCTAAATGTAGAATATAAATGTCTTAACACAATAACTAAGAAAATAACATGAAGTCTGTATTGACCAGTTTGATAAAAATATTTCAGATTGTATATAGAACCAGCACACTGTACCCCATGACTGCATTGATATACACAGCTATGATTTAATAATAAAAAATTAAAAGTTATAGTTAGAAGTTCATGGTTCTTCTATCCCTTCCCTGTCAAATTTGATTTCTTTAATGTCTTAGGATTGCCTCCTTGATTGTGTATTTTTCAGTGAGATACCTCTTTGGCTATTCCTTTGTTCATGTTCCTGCTTCGGCTTTTCTTTTGTGGCCAGGGCTGGGATTGAACCTGCCACCTCAGATATATGGGGCCAGTGCCCTACTCCTTTGAGACACAGGTGCTGCCTCTGCATGTTCCTGCTTTTCCAACCCAAATAAACAAAGGACACTTCTGCTGTGACTTTCCGGGGTGGCCCTCAGCTGTTCAGTGACATATGGTCAGTAACCAGCAGAGCTGCATGTGCTGGTCTGTGCTCGCAGGGCAGGACTGCTGCAGTATCTGTGACCAGAAAACTGCCCTGCTTTGGGGTACGTTGTGAACAGTCTATTTCCACGAGCGGTTTAGAATTCTGCAAGTGAGTGTCTCCTGCCTGTGTCCTTCAATTTTCACCTTTGGTGAACTGAAGCGAGGTTTGAATATACATGCATATGGCTGAGTGTCAAGCGCTTACCAGCTGGCAGCAGGCCTAGAAGTCTGTTAATGGATCTGAGTAGGCCTGTGATCTCCCAAAAATTGAATATGAAAATTTCATTTACATGTATTTATGGCATTGTTTTCTTACTAAAAGGATAATCTATAGCTTTCTTTTTTAAAAGCTATTTTCATTTCTTTATTGTGAATTGACACAAGCTAATTTGGTTATACAGTTTTTTTCTTGGCTGGGAATGAAGTTTGATGTGATGATTATTTTCAAAAATTAGTATTCTTGGTCACATAGGCAATATTAATGAAACTCTTCTTTTTTAAGTTTCAGATTACTATGAGGGTACAAACAATTTGGTTACATTGCGTTTCTAAGCTAAAGTTCAAGTGGTAGGTGAGCCCTTCACCCGGGGGGCTGCTGAGTCCCTCACATTGGGCACATTAGGTGAGATCCCACCAATCACCTTGCTCTTCCCCTAGAAATTCTTTTAAAGGAAAGATTTTACCGGCCATATTCTCTGGGTACAATGCAATGCAATTAGAAAGTAATAGATCTAGAAAGTACCGTAATATGGACATCTCTGTCTAGGTGAACATTGTAATACCAAGAGCTCTTACAAACTGACATTGGAAAGGCAAATACATCAGTAGAAAAAACATACACGCAAATGAGCGAACGTGCTCAGCAGAGGCACCAGAAGGCCCTCAAATTCACCTGCTAATTGTAAGTACTTTTCATTTTTTTGTTGTTTACCTTTAGATCATATTTACTTTTCTTTCTCCTAACTAATTCCTTTGTTTTTGGTAAGGTAGTTTAGGAACGATAATACAAATCATTAACATTTATTGACTTTTTTCTTAATTAAGACATTTTCTGAAGTGTTTTCCTCATAGGTAGTCGAGGGATCACACAGGTGATAGATTCTCAGAAGTTCTCCACATCCTAAAATGCTTTTCTTTCATTTGGGTATAGGATTTCTGGACTGGAATGATTTTCTTTCAGTGGTTCTCAGATGCTATTCCATTGGCTACTAGTTATTTCAGGTTGAAGGTGAAATGTATGGCCCCAGTCTGACTTTAACTGGAGAATTTAGTATGTTTATATTTAATGATGCTATTGCTAGGTCAGGATTTACTACTGTTCTGTTACTTGTTTTTTGGTAATTCTGGAATCATCTTCTTTTCTTATTGTCTTCCTCTGTTGTAAAGTAATTTTCTCTGGTGGTTTGTCCTAATTCTTTGCCTTTCCCTTTTAATTTACCTTTTATAGGTTTTAGTTTTGTGGCTTCCATGAGGCTTAAAATAATCTTACAGTAAGTTTTGAAAAAAGTGGCTCAGCACCCATAGCTTAGTGGTTAGGGCAGTGGCCACGTAAATTGGGGCTGGCGGGTTTGAACCTGGCCTGGGCCTGCTAAACAATGATGGGAGGCTGAGGCAAGAGAATAGTTCAAGCCCAAGACTTTGAGGTTGCTGTGAGCTGTGATGCCCTAGCACTCTACCTAGGGTAACAAAGTGAGACTCAAAAAAGAAAAAATAAAGTTATGAAAAAAAGCTGTCATAACTTAGGACAACTTTGATTACAAAGAAAGGAAAAACTAAACCCTCTACACTTGAACTCAATCCCTTTCACATTTTGACTTTTTATTGTCTCAATTTACATCTTTTTATATTGCTTATCTCCTAGAAATTATTGTAGTAATGATTATTTTTGGTAGATTTGAATTTTAGTCTTCATATTAAAGATATAAGTGGTTTATACACCACAATTATGGTATTAGCATATTCTGAATTTGTCTTGTGCTTGCTCTTACAGAGGGTTTATAGCTTCAGAAGTTTTCTTGTTACATTTCATGCCCTTATCTTCAGATTGAAAACTCCTTTTATTGTTTCTTGTAAGACAGGTCTGAGGTGATGACTTCCTTCAGGGTTTTTTTTTGTCTGGGAAAGTCTTTATCTCTTCATGTTTGAAGAGAGCTTTACGGGATACAGTGTTCTCATTTGGAAGTTTTTTTCTTTCAGAAATTTGAATATGTCACCCACTACCTTACAGTCTGTAATTCCACTGAGATGATGGCGTCAAACGAACTCTAGATTCTTTAGATGTTATTTGCTTCTCTTCTCTTGCTGCTTTTTAGGTCTTCTCTTCGTCTTTGAGGTTTCAGAGTTTTATTATCTTATGTTATGGAGTAGTCTTGTTTGTGGGGAATCTTTTTGGTAATATTTCACCTTCCGGTGACTGGGTATTTGTGTGTTTCTCTATGTCTGGAAGGTTTTATGTTCTTCCTTTGAATAGGTTTTCTATCCCTTGCTCCTTCCCAACTTTCTCATGAAGGCCAATAAGACATAGATTTGGGCTTTTGAAGCTATCTTCTTCATCTCTTAAGCATTTTTTACGGATGATTTTTTTGTTTCCTTACTTTTCTTCTCTGCTGGTGGTATATTTTCATATAGCTTGTCTTCAGGATCCCAGATTCTCCTGCTTGATCGGTCTGCTGTCAAGCCTCTCCAGTACCTTTTTCAGTTTGGCTGGTGTCAATCTCAGGTCCAGGATTTCTTTTACTATAGTTCCCACTACCAGTAGTATTAGTATTTGGGTCTCTGTTAAATTTCTCTGATAATATTTGGAGTTGATTTCTTTTGCATTATCTTGGGGTTTGCTGAGTTTCCCTCAAACTGTTACCTTGAACCCTTGACCTGAGGGCTTGCACATTGCCATCCCCTGAAGGTCTGTCACTGGCTGCTGCTTTTGTCCATTTGGAAAAGTCAAGGTTCCATGTTTGTCCTTATTTTTATGGACTTATGTTTTTGTCTTCACATTGAAAGATTAGTTATTTTTTCTAGTCTTTGCCTTCTGGTTTAATTCGCTTTTTCCCAAGTATGTCTGTCTGGAGGTTTTGGGTGTATTGTTGAGCTCCCTTAGTCTGAGAGCATTGCCTCCTTTTCAGCACTAGGTGGTGCACTGAGTCGTGGGAGCGTCTGGACCCAGCCCAGATGGGATACCCTCAGGAGACCCCTGGAGTGTGCCCCCTACAGTGCACTAAATGGCCTCTAGGACTTGGCAGCTCCTTTGACTGAGATGTGGAGCAGCTGCTGGGTTTCCTGGGCTGGAGGTTGCTAGCCCTGCCTTCACCCTTTATCTCTTCTCTACCCCACTAACGATGTTTTCCACAAATTGAAGCATGAACAGTTTTCCTGCAAAGGAATCCAAGGTAGTGGGTGGCTGGATGTCTGTCTTGGTCTTACCTTTTCCAGGGTGGGAACCATGAGTCTGGGTGGACTTTTTCTGGGTGGTGCCTGGCAGCTTGGAGAGGAACATTATCAGCCTTAGCGAGGTCCATTTCTCTCATCTTATGCTCTCAGTTTTTCACTTCCCTGTGGCCCCTGGGATCATCACAGCTCCAGTTTTTGAATTCTGGGATATTCCTGGTAACAATCTTGGCACTGGATAGCTGCTTTTGGTTTTCTGTGTGGGAGGGTGAAGCCAGATTGCTTCAGCCCCTCCATTTTGTGATGACATTCTCAATCTGACTTTAATTTCCATTTTTGATAAGTTATTCTTTCATCTGGAAAGACTGCAAGATTTTTTTTTCTTGAAAATTTTACTTTCGGAGATTAAACAGTTCACCAGAATGTGCTTTGCTGTGTGCCTTTCCTTGATAATCCAGCCTTCAGGGAGCCCTGGGACTTGTAGACCCAGTCTCTCCCCCATCATTGGGAGTTTTCCTTCCAATATTTGTTTATTTGCTTTTCTTCCGTCTGTTCCAGTGTTTCCTCGGGAACTAATACTATTCTCATGTTAAGTCTTTTCAATCTATCCTTTAATTCTCTTATTTTATTTTCCCTGGGTGATCTTCATCTCTGTAGTTTGCTGTGTACTTTAAGATGATGTGAGATTTCTCACTTAATCTTCCAAGTCACTAATTTGGGCCTCAGTAGTGCTTTATCCTTCAACTCATCTGCTGAATTTTTAATTTGGGAAATTATATCTTTTAGCTCTGGGAAATCTTTATGCTTCACTTGAAAAATTCTCGGGTGCATGTATTTTTATTCAGCTCTTAATTTATCTCCTCTGGCAGTTGTGTATCACGGATATCAGTTCTGATGGTTTCTCTTCATCAGCTCTAGCTTGTCAACCCCTTTAGCTGACTTGACATTTTTCTTGAACTTGGGCTAAGTTCTGTCAATTATAGTATTTTTAATAACAAGAGTATTACTTGAGTGCCTGCCTTACTGATGAATAATTGTGTAGGTTTTAAGGCCCTGTTGGGTTGCTGATAGATACTCCCCTGATCTCTAGTCTGTCAGCTCTCTCCTCACTTCAGGGTTTGGCCTTGGAGTCATAGAAACCTAGCAAACTTCTTAGAACCATTCCCCTCCCAGGATGACAACTTTTTGTCCTTGGTTCTGAGCTCTGGAGCTACTTTTCAGGTGCTTGTCTAAACATAAAGATTAAAATTTCTTACTAATTCTACTGCTAGGACCATAGTGGAGTCCAGATGTATTTCAGCAGAGCTGTCTCTAAGTCTCTGCAGGCCAGAAGCCCACTTCAACTTGATTTTGAACTTCTGAAGAACAAGTAAGCATGAGACCGTTATTTATGGAACCTAAACAAATTGTTCTATGTGTTCTAAAAATAATTTTTTTTCTAAATAATGTAGAGTTGGAAAGGATGAGAAAGGCACCACCATCATGTTGTCCTGTATTCATAATCCCTTGTTCTTTGTTTAATTGCATTTCCAAGGCAATCTGTGACTCCAATTAACTGCTTCTCCAGATAACAACTCAAACCTCCAAAATCATGCATTCTCTGTGTCTTCAGTGCATTTATCTGAGAAGTACTTTATATATGGATGGTTTATCAGAGAGTAGGCTCTAGTTTCCACTCATTAAAACTATTTTTGTCCCTCTATAGGGAAAACTATCATAAATCCAGCTTAATATATGGACTTTGGCAGATACGTCTCTCTTTTTAGTAAAAGACAAGTATACCCCACATCTCCTATAAGTCTTTGATCTTTAAATAGTCCTTATTCTAAATGGCTGAGCATTATAAAAATTGATTTAAAAAGTCTTTATCTTATCTAACACATCTGATTGTTAGAAAGAGACTTATTTAAGAAAAAAATAAATTCAGAAATTGTGATTAGGTCTTAACACCTCACAGTATAGGATTTTAAAGAACTTTTAGACCAATTTCTCATTAATGCCAAGTGATTCATCAGATTCTATCCTAATTCCCTGAAGAGAGTAACCCAATACCCCATGGATAGTCAATCCATTTATTGTAACACTGACTATTTAAACGGTCTTGATATATTAAGGTTGAATCTGTCTCTCTGTGAACTATGACCACCAGTCTCAGTTCTACCTTTGTAACATCTATTTGGGGAAAGAATACTCTTCTTAAAAAATAACATTTTTTTTATAGCCAGTCTCTAGGTTATGAACATGATAGGTTCTTAGGTCTGTTATTACATTGAATTTGTATGTTGTTTGGAATAGATACATTTACTTATTACCCTAATAGCCTCCATTCATAAATGCAAGTCATAGATCAGTCAAATGTTTATAACTTGGGGACTTATTGTAATAACCACTGTTTGGTTAGTATGAGTTGTACATCAGTCAGGTGTTTAAAGGAAAGCACAGATACTTGCAAAATTTTCTAAAGAGGTCTCTGTGTTTAAATCCTAGATTGATGGAAGTGTCAATGCTATGTTGACCTTTCATGTAATTTTAACTTTAACACAGGGGTTGGGGCATGGGCTTCTGTACAGTCTAAAGATCCATGTATGACTTTTGATTCCTCAAAAATTAATAGTCTACTTTTGATTGAAAGCCTTACTGATAGCATAAAGTTGATGAACACATACTATAGTTTGCATGTTATGCATATTATACATTACATTTTTTATACCTTATTTTACTTTTTATGTTTATTTTAATGTATTACAGAAATTATAGGCAAAATAAATATAAATGGGCAAAAATAAATTGGCAAAAATAATTTTTTAAAATTTTGGAATATTGGAGTATTCATGTTTTGTTTTTGTATTTTCTTTTTGTACTATGTACAGATTGAGTCAAAGTTATAAGTGTGCCTTTTCCTCAGGTAGTGCATACTGTACCCAGCAGGTGTGAACCCCAGATAGAGAGTCTGTACTGTACCCAGCAGGTCAGGTGTGAACCCCAGATAGAGTGTGTACTGTACCTAGCAGGTCAGGTGTGAACCCCAGATAGAGAGTGTGTACTGTACCCAGCAGGTGTGAACCCCAGATAGAGAGTGTGTACTGTACCCAGCAGGTGTGAACCCCAGATAGAGAGTCTGTACTGTACCCAGCAGGTGTGAACCTCAGATAGAGAGTCTGTACTGTACCCAGCAGGTGTGAATTTACCCATCCCTTTTTTGATTCGTCCAGCTGGATTTTCACTGAGATTTATTTCCATGTGTGCACTAAAGTGCTTCAGTTAGTTCCAACTTGGTGTTGAGTCCATGTGTTAGAAATAGCAGAGATGGAAAAAGTTCCCGTGTGAGTGAATGCACACAGTTCAAGTATCCAGAATCGAGTCCCAGGAGATTTCATTATAAAGCTTAGGATTTAATGCTAGAAGGAAATTTACATGTCTATATACTTTGTAGCCCATTACACTTTTTTGTTATCATGGAAGAATCCTAAAGTCCAAATGAGTAGTTTCTTTACAAAGTGAAGTCCATTGTTGCTTGAAATTTAGATCTCCTCATCTCTCGTGTAACAGAAAGACACTGCAGAAAAGTTGGAGATTAAAGAAGGATTCACTAGAAGTTAAAAGGTGGGTATCAAAGAGTAATAGAATGATTAATAACTGTCAGAGACTAATATAGATTGATTCAAGATGCTGAAGAAACAATAAATACCCTTATTTCTGGAAGAAAAACTGCCAGGTGCTGTAGGACTTTCAAAGTAAGTCTGTTTATAATAAACCCTGTTGGCTGGAAACTTGCAGAGTTCTTACAGAGATAAAACCTAAGTAATTACCAAACATTGAGTGCTATGTAGACCTAGCCCAATATGAAAACTAACAGAGTAATCTTTTAAAATTCACCACCACTTAAAAATTAATAACAATGCTAAAATGACTGAGCTGCTGAGTTGTTATTTTTTTAACAAGAAAGAAAATCTAATGCTAAAAGTTAAAAATAACTAGAAGTATTTTTGTTATTAAATGATAAGTAACAGACATTTTAAAATGTAAATGTATCTTAATTAATGACTCCAGATGACATGTGTCCATGTCACGAAGGAACTGACTGGTTGAATTATTTATGGGTGAAAAATCAGGAAGAACCAGGGAGACTCTGAAGGAGGCTGGAGAGAATAAGACAGAATAAAACTTCTTTTGTTTCTGGAAGTGCTAAGGGAAGATGACGGCAGGAAGTGATAAAGGAAAATGTCCACTTTTCTTGGTGGAGATTTTATTCCTTTTACAATCACTGTTGTGTTAGGTGGTTGGCTGTACACGTGATGGGCCGCTCGGCCCTCTAGCAGCAGTGCTGTTTATGATGGATGGAGAAATATGTCTAGTCCGCCCGCCCGTCCATGGTGGCATGCAGCACTACCCACTCAGACTACTAAAACAGAAACCCCAGCAGACCCCGACCAAAGCAATTCTTTATTTTGATTATTTATGCCATCATTGTAGAATACAACCACCTCCGGATTACAACTCCTTGAGGGCCAGGCCCATGTTTTATTTGTCTTTGTGTTTTTACTACAACTTCAGGCTCAGGCCATACTTTATTTTCATTCTCCTTCTTTTCTCAAAGCTTTTGAAGAAATTCTGACCAGGCAGTTCAATATTTATTGAACAAATCTAGGAGAAATAAAGATGAAAAAAATATGTGTATATGGTATCACCCCACATAGTACATAAAGAACCTTCTTCCCTTAGAGAATGTAATGTCTTAACTACGAGAGGTAACCAGTTGCAAGATTGTTTCTCAGTTAAACTAGAGGGCATAAAAATACACCTGACTTCGTTTCGTCAATGCAGTGGACAAAGAAGAATTATTGTTTCTTTTACTGTGTGGCTCTGGTGCGTCCTCAGGAAGTGTAGTTGAAAAATCAATTTTGCAGGCTGAAGTCTTTGCTGGTCACAGTTCAGGGATTAGAGAAATCCAATTTGAGGAAAATACTGGTCTGCCTGAAGGCTCTCTTATAGCTTATCTCTCGGAAGTGCTAAGGTGGCTTCCCTTCTGGGCAATTCTACAAACCAGGATTTCCATCTTTCGATATAGAACTTCCGTCTTAATTGTCATATAACAGGTATTCAAAAGCTCTGAATTTTTACCTTCATTCAGAAGCAAAGAGGGTTTACAGGTCTATCAACTACTATCTAGGTCCTCTCAAGACCTGCTGATTTAGGTGGTTTTTAAAATTATTTTTATTGTTTTTCATTTTTATTAAATCATAGCTGTGTACATTAATGCAGTCATGGGGTACGATGTGCTGGTTTTATATACAATTTGAAATGTTTTCATCAAACTGGTTAACATAGCCTTCATGGCATTTTCTTAGTAATTGTGTTTAGACATTTATATTCTATACCTAGTAAACTTCACATTTACGCTTGTAAGATGCACCGTAGGTGTGGTCCCACCACTAGGTGCTATTATTTGAAAAACTTTGGCCTAAAGGATTCGTTCTCCATCCACTTTGTCTAGAATGACTCATTTCCATCCTTGTAGTATAAAAATGTAGTGTACTTGATAATAAAATAGCCTTAAAAAAAAACACATTCTATAAGTGGTTTAATTAAGGATAAGGCCAGTCTACTGGTTTTGACTGTTCTGAATATCAAAATCTTTAATCCAATATTCAGGTGAGATCTACCTCATAGAGGATTCTGTAGGAAACTGTGTCTGGAGAGAACCAATTGACCCCCACAGAACCTACACTCTGATGCAATTTGTAAGTGGCTTACTCTTCATTTAAGTTGTGTTGCCCTTGCTAAGTAACTAAAAGTTGCTCGTTTTCCCTCCTGAATAAACAGAGCTTCTAGTGGGGGCATCCCCAGGCCTGTATCAAGGCTACTGCCAGCACCTCGTGTCTGGCAAAAAAACTTTCTCAAAATAGTAATTTGTTAAATAGAGACACGTGTCCCAGCATTAGTACTGTAAACAATTAGTAGACACAGGTGAGAAAGGTGTTGCTTCTTCTTTGCTTGTAATACACCCCTGAGGAACAATGAGTTTACATTGCTAATGGTGGGGCACTTGAATCTAATACATGAACAGTGTTAGAACCTGTGTGTGGGAAAGACGATGGCATCTTAGCAGAGGCTTTTCTCAGAACTGTGTGCTCCTTGAAATGATCAGGGTGTTGGCTCGGCACCTGTGGCTCAAGTGGTTAAGGCGCCAGCCACATACACCTAAGGTGGTAGGTTCGAATCCAGCCCGGGCCCGCCAAACAACAATGACGGCTGCAACCAAAAAAATAGCCAGGTGATGTGGCGGGCGCCTGTGGTCCCAGCTACTTGGGAGGCAGAGGCAGGAGACTCACTTGAGCCCAGGAGTTTGAGATTGCTGTGAGTGATGCCATGGCACTCTACCCAGGGGGACAGCTTGAGGCTCCATCTCAAAAAAAAAAAAAAAAAGAAATAAACGATCAGGGTGTTAGAGTGTGGCCTTGATCTGCTTTTAAATAGAAGTCCCTCTCCCTCAGGTGAAGGGTAGTTATTAGCTGGGAGAGGCCAAGGCAGTATCACTGCAGACCCTTTTCTTTTTGTGCATTCAGAATCCTGCATTGTCCCGTCTGGGCTAACCTGCCTTGTAACTGTTTTGAGATCTAGACCAGCCGGGATACTCTTGAATACTCTACGTCAATCGCTGTGATTTTTTTTTTTTTTTATTGTTACCTCCTAAATGGTTGGCTACGTACTTATAGAATTTGATGTTTTCATCACATCATTCACAACTTGAAGTCCCTTCCCCACTTCCCCTGGAAACTGTCCACATGGCTGCCTTTCGTAATTGGCCACAGTTTTGGAGGAAACATGAATATTTTCTGGGATAAGTGCTCGCTGGAAGTCTTTCTTTTGTTGCTCAAGCGGGGAACCTTTTCTTATAGTGGTTCTTGCCTGTGTCTTACCACTGTGGCTTAAACAGATACCAGCAGTGTTTGACATTTTGTATCCATATGTGCACAGTCTTTCACCAGTGTGGATGTTAGAACAAGCATACTGCCTATAATCTAAAGTTTAGCTAAGAAGATAAAGTCAACAAGCTTCCTGGATATGCTACAGACTGGACCCCACCCTGTGGTCCTCACTCCTCGGAGTTCCCTAAGGTGCACTGCTTAGGAGCTCTGGCCGTCTCTCCCAGCTTCTTCAGGGAGCTTAGAGCTTTGCCTTCTAGACAGTTACATTCATTGCCTTCCTTACCTTGGGTCTTTACAGGTTTGCGTCCTCTGATCTTGCCTCTGCTGTCCTGTGTTGGAAAAACCTTTGAGTCCAATCCTTACGTAATCAGCAATTATTCTTTCTGTAGTGATGCCTCCAGAGATTCTGAATTGCTCTCCAGGGCTGGGGAATTCTTCTGGAACCTTGGACACCCTGATGAACAGATTGGTCAGGGTCTTTGTAGCCCCCTTACCTAGTGACATGCTCCCTCTCCTCAGGAGCTTCGGAAATCTCTCCTGACCCAGTCAACTTCTGCGTCCCAGTAGATTGGGGTTACTTCTTCTCTACAGAAACATCCTGTGCTTCTCAGAGGCTGACAAGGCACACCAGTTTATTTGGGATCACTGGAGGGAAAATATCAAATCACCTGCGTGCTGTGCTCATTGACCAATGCTGGTATGTCTCCTGTTTCAGATGAAGCTATGTCTGCATAGCCCACACAGTCTATAGGTTTTCACCCTGCTTCTAATTCTTTGGATTAATTTTTTTTTCTTCCCCAGACTACTCCAAGACACGTAGCTGGCCATTAGCAAAGTGAGAACGGGAGCCCCGCTCCCCATCAATCCATACCTCTCTCCTCAGCAAATATGGCCTTGGCTTCTGGCAACAAAATGTATTTAATACATAGACATCAATTAAACTCTCAAGATATGTGAGTCATAAAATGGTAAAATGAAAGAAGCATCTGGTTTATTATGTTCCTTTATTGTTCAGTTTCACTGAGGATTTTCAGTTTTCGAAAGAGCAAGGTGTTGCCGAGAATCCACAATGAGAGATAATTTTGTTTTGTGTTTTGATTGAGCCGAAATATTCCTCTACCTTGATTTTCAGTTCAAAAGCTCCTAAAATGATCAGCAGCTGTCCATTCGAGTGTAGTACTGCTCTGATTACAGAGCAAATTGTATTGTCTTTGGCATTTCACAAAGGTAATAGGAGAAACGATGGCTTTCTTTGTGGCGAAACAAACACATCCTGGCGTGAGAGGCCTGCTCTGTTCAGCTTGTTCAGTTGTCTTAATAATCAGGATGTCCTGTTGCATAAATGATACGCCTCCTCTAATCTATTTTGTAAATTGTTCTCTGCTCATTTCTGGCCAATTTTATCACAATGCTTTGTAGGTACTGATATAATTAAAGTCAACTTTAATTAAATTTGCCTTAAAGAATACAAAAAATTCTAATATGATATATGCAGTGTGAAAGAGAGCAAATATAACTAGATTTGTTTCTTCCCATGTCTTGGTCAGTAGTAAAAATATTTGGTAAAAGGAAAAATTCATTTTGCTTAAATATCTGATGAGTAAAACAAGAATAATTTAATGTTGCATTAGAAAATGAGTACAATGATGAATTGTACTCTCTACCCAATCACTGATTTCTAAATCATTGACTGTTATGGGCAGGAGTTAGCAAACTCTAGCCAATGGGTCAAATCTAGTCTGATTTTTTTTTTAAATAAATGAAGTTTTATTGGAATACAACCACACCCACGTATTTATGTTCTGTCCGTGGCTGAGATCACACCGTAACAGCAATGCTAGGAGCAACAGCCCCGACGGGTTGACACACAGGTTCACATGGCCCTTATCTGGCCTTTTACATGAAAAGTTTGCTGATGCCTGGTGTAGAATGGTGATTTTCCCCAAGTATTCCTAATTCAGTCATATTGATATCATTTTATGATACTTTCTCTTCTTTTACTTATCTTTTCTTTGAACTGCTAAATCAGTACCCAGTCGAAATGATTTCATAAAGCTCTGCGTGTACGTCTGTAGATACGCCTGTCTGCAGGCTGAAAATATGCTGTGAGTTGCTTTTCATAGTCTTTTGATTAAAAATACAGATAAACATAATCAGAATAAAGCACATACTTGCTTTATTGGTGGCAAAAAGTAAGAAAATGAAGAGCTAAGGCCTGAGTTTACAAGACTATGGACAGAAATCTTATAACTGATTAAAAGATATGTCTTGTGGCGTCATCTGTGTTTCTTGAGAACCAGTGAAGTTAGTGATTAGCCTAAAGTTACACAAATAGCAAGACTGAAACAAGCACGGTGTCGCTCCGGGTCGCTCCGTTTCACTCCTGGGCTGAGTCACCAGGCGACCGTGATTTCCCTCCGTGTGTGCTCCACAGAGCTAGACTCAGCATCTTCCTTTATGGCTTCTGGGTGCTATAGGAGATGTGTCTCAGAAATCTTGGCAGGTTTATTTAGATTGTTCCTGTGGGGTTTGCAGCAGGTCAGCTGTTCATTCTGCAGTATCTCGTGGGCATTGTTGAAACAGTTGTTTGCCAAGGATGTTTATATTAATGATTGGATATTTATGGTACACACCTGAATTGAATATCGTCTACTCACTTTCTTTTTGCTGATACATTTCAAGTGTAGCCAATGTTAGGTCTGTAGGTGTTATATTTCCCAGACACCATTAAATACTGAATGTGCAGAAATAAAATGATGGCAATGCTGTCTCAACTTGAATATGTATTCATGTGACATTATTAATTAAGGGACAATAAATGGTAATGAAATTTTAGGTCCTAGGTAGTTATGCAATGATCATCTGTGAACAGGAAGTAGGGTTCAAAATCTATAAGCAAGTTTAAAGTTTATAATATTCAAACTCTAGACCTCATATATTTAGTGTTGTATTTTGAGATAAAGATTGAGTATTTTAACTCTCTAAAATGATTCTATGCACTTAATTTTTACTAAAAGCAGTAAAGGTTTGTGAAAACGAGGGAAACACATCCTGATTTCCATGTAATTTTTGAATGCCAGGAACATGGGCTTTTATGATACATGACTGCTGAAGATGAGGGAACTGGGAGAAGGCAGCGGAATGTTCAGGAGACGGGAACATGAATAGAGGGTGAGCAATGATATTACTTCCAGGGTAATTTTGGTAAATCTTGGAAATTCTGTGTGTGTTTTGCTCATGTAGCATCTTAATCCAGCCTAGATGCATTCTGAGTGTTCAGTAGCTCTGTCTGGCCAGTGGCTGTCATACTGCATAGCATCTCTCTCTTGACTGGTCCTCCTGCGTACTATGTGGCACTGATTCCAGGAGTGTTTAATCTCCTTTGATTGGCAATTAAGACGTTTCCAATTATTTTGCTATTATAAAGTATTGCTTCTCTGAACATTCTTATGCGTTTGTCATAAACATGTGGGAGAATCTTCTAGGCCATATGTACACTAGTGGATTTACCAGGCTAAGGGAATGTTTAATTTCAACTTTACTAGAGAGACATTAAAATGCTCTTCAAAGTATTTGGAGCAATTTGCATTTATCTGGAGTTCCCATGGCTCAGCTTCTATGCCAAAATTTTGTATCTTCCCACTTTAAAAATACTCCTCATCAGTTGGTGGTGAAACGTTATCCCATCGTGCTTTAAAATCTGTGTGGTCGCCGTTACCAGAGAGAGCAGGCACCTTTGTTATGTGTCTGGCAGTCCAGGATTCCTCTTCTGTGCACTATCTGTTCTTAAGTTGGCTACTTTTCACTGGCTTGTTCATTTTCTTCTTGTTGCATCTTTGTATAACATTTTTAAATTTTTAATTATTTTAGGAATGTAATAGTTTCATATATTCATAGGGCATATGTGATGTTTTGATGCAGGCATGTAATGTGCAATAATTGGGGTATCTCCCACCTCAAGCATTTATCATTTCTGTGGGGATTAGGAGCACTCTAATTCCACACTTTTAGTTATTTTACAGTATACCACAACTTATTTCTGACTATGGTCACTTTATTGGGCTATCAAATATTATTCATTTTATTTAATTAACTATATTTTTGCACACAGTAACTATCACCAGCTTTGTCCTCCACTTCCTGCTACTCCTTCTAGCCTCTGGGAACCATCATTTAACCCTCTGACTCCATGAGATCAATTAGCTCAGTATTTAGCTCCTGCCTATCAGTGAGAACAGCCCAGTGCTAGGTATACACCCCCAAAAGGAAATTGGTGTTGGAAAAGATGTGTGCACGCCCATGTTTATTGCAGCACTATTCACAGCAGCCAAGATTTGGATCACACAGTGGAGTATCATTCAGCCACGAGAAGAGTAAGATCCCTGACTGCGGCAGCAGGGAAGGGCTGGAGAACGTGGAGTGAAGGAAGCCGAGGGCGGAGCGGCCGGCTCACCTCTGCTCTTTGACTTGTGTAGGTCTCTGCATGTTCTGGGTGTGAAGCTTTAGTCTCAGGAATCCCAGATGTCTTCTTCCAGTCTGAGCCTTATTTTCCATTTTTGATTTTTATAGTTGTTATGTAAAATGCACTGAAGTTTTACATGTCATGAAGCTAAATGTATCAGTAGCTTTCCTTATGTGATGTGATATGTTCCTACATCTTATCCAGCAAGGAGTTTTTCCACCTCAAATTTCTGTATTTTCTTCAAGGAGTTTCAAGACTTTTTTTCCCCCTGTATTTACTTCTCTAATACATCTGGATTTAAACCCATGTGCACTGCAAGATCAAGATCTGATATATTATTTTCCAAAGGACAATCAGCTGGTGTTCTTGCTTTATTCAAAATTCCATCCTTTCTTGACTGATCTATCATATATCAAATCTCCACATACACAGGTATACGGTCGCTTTTTGGGGTCTTCATTCCATTTTATTTGTGTCTAGTCATAACTAACGCGGTTTGACAATGAATCTTGTGTGGTAGGTTAAAGGCCTTCACGCCATTCTCTAGTAGAGCCTAGACTAGCACTGTGTTCTTTAGCTGCCTATGTAAAGTTTTGGATTCGCTTATTAAGGTTTATGGAAAACCATACTAGGATTTTGATTGTAATTATATGGAACTGATATATTCATTTTAGTACAATGGATATTTTAATGATATAGTGATATCTTCATATCCATAACTGTGGTGTTTATTACCAATTTAGATTATGGAAAATGTGTTACAATTAGATTTTTATAGTTTCTCTTAGTAAGCATCTTAGAAATATTTTATGAGGTTTATTCTTCCTACGTATGTATTTATTATTATAAATAAATATTATATATTTAAAGTTATATTTTATAAATGGGTATAAATAAATGAAGTTTTAATCTTCTACTTCCATAATAACATACTTTTCTTAGTAATTGGTAAATGAAGCAAACATTCACATGTATGTACTTCAACATAAAATAATTATCTGAAAAATGTTGGTGAATTTGCTTCTAACAATTAGAGAATGCGTTCTTTTTGAGCGAATATAGGAAATTAACAAAACTGATCTATGTCCACTTCACAAACTTAACCTTTGTAATTCACATTAAAGCTTCTAACTCATGTTGGACATCAGTTATGCTGATTGTATTTTATTCATATAAATCTATTTTTTATGACTTCTAGGCACTTAAAAATACTGTTTTGTGTTATTCTAATGTTTCTGATTTTATCATTTATCACTTTAAATGTTCCTATTTTATCTTCTGTATCTGACATTTCTTTTGGTTATTGTTTCTTCTTTTTTCATTGGTGAATTTTACTTCCTGCATTTTTATATCATGATATCATGTTTATCTGATGGTTTTATCAGTGAAAATATGACAAGGAGACATGGTTTGAGGAGTCACCTTTGAGAAAGGATTTGCATTTGTTTGTGCCAGGAATCCAGAGATACTACCAATTCAACCCTACTTTAAACCCAGTTCTTGGTTGGAGGTTTCCAGGACCATCCAGAGAATAAATTCTTACCTACTCTCTTGAGAGGGAGCTATGGCTATAAATTTTCACAAGAGACTTTTCCCTGCCGAGAAGTCAGGTACAGATGGGAAATTTTCCAGGTCGTATCCTTTTGGTTGCTGCAATTTATTTTTAAACCAAGGATCTCTTCTGTAGACCATCCAGAATTTATGTGCTGCGTGGACTTCCAATTCTCACCTACATGGAGCTTGTCCTTCGTGCTTTGCACGGTGGTGAGACCCACGTGTCTTTGTTGCTGAGGTTGTCAAACGTTCCCACAGCAGGTACAGTTTCAGCAGCAGTTCATCACTCTCCTTTCCAGCTCTGCTTTTCTTTATGCACCTGGAGATTTCTCTTATATTTCTATAAATATGTCTATGTGTTTAAAACAATATTCATCATATTTTATCAGTTATATCAAATGATATAGTTCCCCCTAGCCATATAGTCCCTACTTTTTAGGAAAAAGTGCAGTCTTGAGGACATTCTTAAGGGATGTTGCCAGCTCAAAGGATCTGCAACCTGAACGTTTTCAAGTTTCTTTCTTCTTGAAAAATATTCTAAAAATTGCAACCCGATCAGCAAGAAATGAGTACCTAATTTCTTGCACCCTTGATAACTTTTTTTCTAATAAAACAATCCAATCATACAGATTTATTTAATATATGCTCCTTTTGTTGATTTTTATGAAGACCATCTTTTATGTATGATTGTGGGTCATTAGTTTTTATTTTTAATAAATTTCTAGTTTTTATGTTTTGCCAACTAGAAAAAAATGGAAAAAGGGGGAAGGAGAGAAAATTTCATCATGTATGTTTTTAAAGCATTTCTCTTTTGGAACTAATATTTGTGTCTTAGTAATTTCTTGGATAGATTTTTGAATGGTTCTGATGCCCTCTGAAACTGTGTGCAAAAATAAGTCCACAACATTATATGGTTTTGGATGAAAATTCTCTGTAATTTTCATTAGATTCTTGAAATATGATTCAGAGATAATTAAAAACCATCATTATATTTGTTACAATTTTATCTTTTTGGGAAAGTGATGTTAATTTTATCCCCAGGAAAGCTTTCTCAAATAGTAGGCTCAGAAAGAAAATGGTGGATATATAGTGAAGGATGGAAAATTCAAGTGTGCATGTTTTCTTTTCTTTGTAAAGACAGGGGACAGGATCTTGCTTTGTTGCCCAGACAGTAGTGTGATCATAGCTCACTGCAGCCTCAAACTCCTGGCCTCAGGCAATCGTCCTGCCTTAGCCTACCAAGTAGCTGGGACTACAGACATGTGCCATGATGCCAGACATTTTTACATATATATGTGTGTGTGTGTGTGTGTATATATATATATATATATATATATTAGAGATGAGGACTACAAGAAACATGTTGGCTGGTCATCTGCATTCTTGATTTCCTACTGCTGTGTTTCTGTCTATTCTGAACTTTTCATATAAATGGAATCATAGCATGTGTGGCATTTTGGATCTCGTTTGTGTCACTTAACAATGTTTGCACAGTTCGTCTATATTGCAGCAAGAATCAGTGCTTCATTCCTCTGTGAGGCAAGATAATATCTTATCATATAGATCTACCACATTTTTTATCTGTTCTTCAAATAATGGACATTTGGGTTTCTACTTTTTGTCTACTGTGAACATTCATGTATAAGTTTTTGTATGGATATTGTTTTCAACTTTTTTTGCTGTAAGCATGAACATGCAATTGCTGGCCGTGCAATAACTCCATGTTTAACCCTTTGAGGGACGGCAGGACTGCTTTCCAAGGTGGCCGTCCCATTTACGCTTCCAGTAGCAATGTATAAGGTTTCCAACTGCATTATGTTCTTGCTGTGGTCTTTCCCAGCCTTTTCTTTTCTTGATTAGCTAGCTGTTTGCCTCAATTGCTATAAACAGATAACAGCAGATATGATGTCAAACAATGCCACATGGTTTTTGACAGGCACCTCTATGAAAAAGGCTGTTTTGACCACTTCTGAGGTAAAATAAAGCTATTCCCTGAGATCGGAGTTTCCCAAGGAGCTTCCAGGCAGGTCAGCTAATGACCATTCTCTGACAATGAGGATTTGAAAGAGCTCTAGTCCGGTCCTGACCCCCTAGTGGCTGCTGAGTGCTGCTGGCTGCAGTGTGACAGTGGGCCATGGTTTTCACAGCTACCACAGAGCTAGGGAGTAGGGGGCAGGGGAAGGGGGTAACACAAGTGAAATGCCCCAAGCTCACTGTTCTTACCAAGACGCAGAAGTTTTTCTTGAATAAAATCTCCCTGAATTGTTACATGGCTTTGGTTAATTTCCAGAGTTCTAAATAGTTGATTTTGACATTTTTTTTTAAACTAGTGCTGTAGTTGCTTTTATGATGTCATACCTTGACTTGTTTTTTAATTACCAAGAAGTTAAGTCTTGGGCATAGGAAAACAAGGAAGAGAGAGATGGAAAAGAATTGGAGAAGAAGAAAAGGGAGAAGGAAAGAGCTTATCCAGAAGGTCTGAAGGAATCGCCGTGCACGCCTCTCTTGTTGACAGGGGATCCTAAGTGCACTTATCTGGATCTATGCCTGGAGGAATGAAAAAATACAAACGGTGGCATATTTTATGAATCTTTAGCAGATTTGCACTCACAGGGAAAATCTTTCTGTGACAGCATGTGTGAAATATGTGAAAAGAAAATGCAGCCAATCTTTTTACTTTCTCTTCTTTTCACAGTTTTGTTTTTAAGGAAGAATGAAAAGTCCAAATAAAAATACTGACCAAGTTTAAACTATGTTTTGTACATTAAAATCTAAGCCAATGAAACAAATTGAATTTAAAGCTATAGCATAAGGACAATTATTTTAGGGAAGGAAACTATCTTGAAAGCCTGGACTTCACCAGAATTTATAATTTCCACTTCTTTTTCTATGCTTAAACTAAAAAGGCCTAGATCTCTCAATGGCAACAATTTACAACTCAATCCTTCTTAGAGCTCAGCTCACTGCCACCTTAGAAAGTGATCTAATAAACTAATCCCTATTAGGTTTTTAATTACCGATAAGTATCTTACGCAAAACCATTAAAGGCATGACCTTATGTCAGTATACCCTTCTGTGAATCATGCAGGAAATTAGTTTCAAGGAATATTGCCCTTGATGGCATAACTATCCTCTCCCTATCCAGTCCTCCCGGGAGCATTTAAAATATGGGACAAGCACTGTTGACACTTGTTAGCACTTTTATTACAAAGTTATCAGAGGAGAAGGATTAACAGGACATAAAACATAGCCAAGGTAACACAGCTAATGGAAAGACATGGCTTTGGATTCACATCAACCTACATTTGAGTCTCAGTTCTAATACGTTCCAGCTATGTGACTTTTAGGCAATTTCATAACATCTCTGAACCCGTTTCCTTGCATTTGAATCAGATATAACAACATCTACTTCATATGGCTCAGGGGCAGACTAAATGGCATATCTTGTATAAAGTGCTAGAACTGAAAAAGAAGCAGTTTTTACAGGGGTAGTGTAGTGATCATGGCTGTAGTCACAGTCATGGTCACCATTCAGTGGCTCATGGAGGCCCAAATTCCCTGTGGGCTAAAGGGCATTAGAATGTCCTTCACCTGAGTGCAGAGCCAGAGAGGCCACTGTCCTCGGAGCCACCCCACGGGCCTGCGCTGTGTGTGTGCTATCTGTGTCTAGTGTGTCCTGGGCATCACTGGACATGCAAGGGAGGGACACTCCCATTCTCCCAGGAGCCTTCAGTCAACCTGTCCACTCTAGGAATTCTTTAGTTGAGTTATTAGAATCCCAAATCACATTAAAACCTATCATCATTACCTCCGTCTCCATTAATACACAGAGGGAAGAGGCTATAGTTGGTTTTTATTTTATTTTGTGAGCGTATAAGCCCATTTTCCTCTTTTTTTGTCCCTCTGAAAGTCCTTATTTGATATATCAGGAAGGAGGAGCAACTGACCGCAAAGAGTCAGTCCCAGTTACTCCCTGGTGTTTCTCCCCACCGCCCTGTGTTAGGAGCTCATGTCATGTCCTGACAGTGACAAGCTGAGGCCGGTGCCCAGTGCTGTGGTTCTCACACAGCTCAGTAAGACTCCTGTTCTACAGAGGTGTTTGTTTACATTCAGGCAACTTAATACTAACCATCTAAAGCCTTAAACTGAAAATTTTCTCTGAAGGTTTTGTATTCACAGTTGCCTTTGGCCGGAGATTTTTCTTTGTTATGTATGTCATATTTGAGCTTCCTGTTGCTTGGAAAAGGGACACCTCCTCAGGATCTGGGCCTGAACTAAAGGGACGGCAGGTGGAGATACAGACAAAGGTGTGGCTTGAAGGGATAATTGTTAGTAGAAGATAGCGCAAAAAACTAATAACATGAGGGGGCATGAAGAGTTGGACACTGTGGCTGTCCTGAGTTGTGCCTGTGGCTCCCTGGGTAGGGTGCCGGGCCCATATATGGAGGGTGGAGGATTCGAACCTGGCCCCTGCCAAACTGCAACAAAAAAATAGCTGGGCATTGTGGTGGGCACCTGTAGGCCCAGCTTTGGGAGGCTGAGGCAAGAGAATCACCTAAGCCCAAGAGCTGGAGGTTGCTGTGAGCTGTGAGGCCATGGGACTCTACCAAGGGTGACAAAGTGAGACTCTGTCTCTGAAAAATAAAAATAAATAAATACAAAGAGTTGGACACATTTTAGGTGAGAGTCCCACGTGTCTGGCTTGGGGCACCAGTGGATTTGCTACCTCACCTTAGTACCTAAGTGAGATAGGTCTAAGGGAGCTGAAGTAGCTATAGAGGCAGGGAAGAGTGAGGTTCTGGACATACCTGTGGAATATTAGGCAGAACATCACTTAGGTGGGTAACTGCAAATAGAAGTCCATTATTTTGAAATATAAATTTGTAGGGGGTTGGTATATATGTGCTACCTGGAGCTATGAGAGTGCCTGAGGTATTCAGGAGGCCCTGCATGGGACAGAGGACGGCAGAGAACGTGTGGAGGACGCTGACCGTGAAAGGAGCGCTAGAAGGAGAGGACAAACACGGCACGTTCAGACGAGCACTCGGAGATGAGCAGGAGAAGCCCGGCGGGCGCGGACTGTGCCACGGAGAGAGGCAGGTTTCAGAAGAGAGCAGCTGATAGTGACTGCTGTGATGGCCTCCGGATTGGTCTCCTGCCCCTCATTTCTTTCCCCAGCTCCCAGCCGCAGTGTGCTGTTGAAATGACTTCTCCAACAGACACTCCATTCACATCCTCAGACTTGCAGGTTTCGGATCTCTGCAGCGTTCAAACTTTCAGATACAAGGATTCACCTGAGCCTACCTAGATGCCTAAGACTAATTGGATTATTGGCAGGCCATTTGTGAGCCTCATGCACAGAGCTGCTAATATAGGATGTCTGGAACCCCTAAATATGCTTTTTAAAGTGATCATCACATGATCATCACATGATCAGATGCAGATGGTTTATGAACACTTTGTAAAACAATGGCCTAGGGAATGAAGTTCAAGTTCCTTAGTAAAAGATTCAAGCTCCAATATCCATTTTCCTCCTCACCACCCTGTCCATCCTGTACCATCTCCATCACGGACTCTATACTCCAGCTCGGCCAGAATCACAAAAATGGATTGGGGAGGAGGAAAGTCCTTCTTGGAGAAGGCACCAGCCTCTGCAAAGGGACTAAGGTGTGACGACAACACAGGATGTGAACAGATAGCCCAGTTTGAGGGATTACAGTGTGCACGGAGAAATGGACCTGGGAAGCCTTGAAAGTCAGGCTGGGGAGCTTACAATTGTTCTCAGTAAATTGGAATGCTTTGCACTTGCCAAGTTGCTCGCTCAGCCTCTTCATTTACTCTCCTGCATTTAGGTATCGTCCTCTCCCTACTATTATTGGAACTATGTCTTTACTGCTGAGTCTAGGCTTTGGGAAGAGGCATCTAAAAGTGAAGAACTGAGTTTTACATGGTAGACAAGGACATTTGAAATTTCTAGAGTTATTAAAGGGTCTTAAATTATACCGACACAATAGAGAAGCAATTAACCAACTTTCAATTTTCCTATACCTGGTTAAGAGGCAGATAATCCACTGTGACTGTGCTCTTAACCTTCATGAAAGGCAAAAAGGAAAACGGCTCCAGTATCTCGAGTCCTGACTTATTGCCATAAAGCCAAACACCATGCAGTTCCCTCTCAGGGAAGATTTTAGCCCAGCTGGGTCCAAGAGAACATACCAGCACCTTATGCTGAGCATACACTTGGAGAACTGGATGGGTTTTGCCATCTGCTAAGCCACACATAGCCTCTAGTTTGAAGTTGAAGTGATGTCAGAAGCTGATTTAATCAGCTTACATATGTTGCATTGCGGGAAAAAGCATTGGACGTTGGGGACTCTGAAAAACAGTGCTAGGCATTTGGGATCCATAAATGCTTAGGGTTTGTGACAAATGTGCCCAGTAGCCATAGGGCAACATACCCCTCTGCACTTTAGATTTAAGAGTAGAGTTTCTCTTTTGCTTGGTAAAAGAATTTCCACATTATTTTGGGTCTAGCTGGAACCACATGGTCATCACTCACTGCAGCAGGTAAGGCTATTTTAGTTAATCACAACCTTCTTTTGTTGCTTTAAGTTTGATAGAAAATGCCAGTACTATGGCATACTTTGGAAAATTATTTTATGAACTTGCCATTATAGATAATGTTTTTGGAAATTTTAGATGCATGATAAATGGATAAAATTATAGTTACTGACCTTTAAAATTATTTAAGGGCTCCACATGCATACTGAGCTTTGCAGAAATTACTCAATTTGTCCTCCAAGGCCCTCTGCAGTGTGAATACACCCACCTTCCTGGTCTTGTTTTCTCCTTCTTTCTTGTACTCCATCAAACAAAGTCGGCACAATTATAATTCTTCAAACATATTAGAGTAAAAAAAAACTCCAACTGCATTTTCAAGTGTAGTTTCTGTTCCTACATTTTTCTTTCCTTCCTCCCCTACTTTTCCCATCATCTCTTTCTACTGATAACTTACCTCCCAGCAAGGACCAGCTCAAGGATGCTTCTTACATGGGAACTTTTCTGATCATGTCTTGTAATTTTCCTATAGCACTTATCCTGGTCTACTGTGTTTCATACTTAAAATATGAATTTTTAAAAGAGATTGTCCTTTTCTTTATCTTTCAAGTCACAGTCTTTGTCCCCATCACGTGCATCCCCACCATACACATCTTGGAAATTCTGAACAATTCTGAAGCATGAGTATTGGCAGTCACAGCAAGAAAGGGAATTAATTTTTCTAGTATTTTGCAGCAGCTTTTAAGCAATGATTTTTCATTTAAACTGAAATTTTGGAATTCTCATAGAAAAGTTGCATATTTACTTAACTTTTATACATAGGACAGCAATTGGCTGGTGATGAGTGTTGGCTGAACTTCAGAGAGTCATGAGCTTTCCAGGATCCACTCATATTATTTATTTTGTATTTCTGTTTTCTACCCTAGTCCTTCAGTCTAGGTCTTGGTTTCTGACCCCTGGGTTTACACATTTCCCACATCCATTCTTTTGGTTCCTAAATGCTTTCATGCTCTACTTCCTTGGATTTTTACACTGGTCATCCTTCACTGCCTCATTATTGCTATCTATGCTCCTGAAAATATTTACCCATGACTTTCATCCTTTATGTGGATATAGAACCCTCCTATAAATATTTAATGTACAGCTGATGTTAGGCTGCAGGGGGGTTTTATTTGTTTGTTTGTTTGAGACAGAGTTTTACTATGTTGCCCTCGGTAGAGAGCTGTGGCATCACAGCTCACAGCAACCTCAAACTCCTGGACTTAAATAAATCTCTTGCCTCAGGCTCCCAGTAGTTGGGACTACAGGCACCCACCACAAGGCCTGGCTATTTTTTGTTGCAGCTGCTATTGTTGTTTAGCTGGCCCATGCTGGTTCAACCCCTCCAGCCTCAGTGTACGTGGCTGGCCCGTAACCACTCTGCTACGGTCGCCGAGTCTAGGCTGCGATGTTTTACTCAAACGTTTGTGAAGATGGTGTAAGAAACGTTAAAACCAGATGCCCAGCACTACAGTTTGTGGAGTCCATTGTCCATGTCCCTTCCTAGAAATTTACCTTCTTGGCCCCAGACCTGACAACAGCTTATCTCTCCCATCCTGGAGAACTGTCTTTCTCTACAGTCTCCCTATATCTTACCCCAAATGGCGGTAGTGAAAAACTGTTGACAGAATACCCTCCATAGAATTTCACACTTCTCCCAGCAAGTGAGCTTTTACATTAGGAAATGGGATGAATCAGCATTTCCTCCTCTTGGGATTGCCCAAGAACAACAGGTAGGAGCTTGCAGTGTTCATAACTACATCTGTTCACCGCAGTAGTGAGCAAAGATCACGGGCAGGGCTCTTCTAGGTCAAAGTTGAGCTTCCACCTTGGAATGTAGCAGTTACTTAGAGCAAGTGGCACAAAGGTGGGTTGACCCTGATAGGTGAGGATCTTTAACGTTGTTTAGAGTCGCCAGAGCAGGATGATAATAAAGAGAAGACTGACTTTCTTGAAAATTGGTTTTATTATTGTTTTTAAATCCTCTGCAGACAATACATCTTCTAACTGCCAACACAGCACAAGGAGAAAGAATGCAGAGGGGCTGCTCCCATCACTTCTGTCCTCCTGTCACTTCTGTCCTCCTGTGCCATTGCTTGGAACTTCCCAAAATGACAATTCTCTTTGACTCACTAACTTTAAGAACTGGATCTGAAGAAACAGAGGAGAAACTATGGCAACACGTTGGTGGTGAAAGGAAATAGATAAATTATTTGTTTACATAGTTTCCTGATTCCCAGGAATATGTGTTTTTTTCTTTCAAGACAGAAATTCTTGCCCATTTGGAAAGTATCTGGCCACCACATGCCCTTAAAGAGTGTTGTCTTGAATTAATTTTGGATATATATTCTCTTTTATTAAAGATTTGCCTAGTGATGGAAATTTTTCTCAGAATTACTTGGGTAATTATCCCCCATAGATTTAGTGCACTACTTTCTGTTAAGAGAGTATGGAGTGGAAAGGCTTCAGGTAAAGCTTTTGGGTCAAAAAAACTGTGGTTCTAGCTATACTGTCTGGCCACAGCCAAGCAAAGCTAAAGTCTTATACTAAATACAGCAATAAAAGAAAGATCTGGAAACAGAGCATCTGGGTTTGACCCTGTTTTCACCATTATCAGCCTTCTGAAACTGGGCAGGTTATTTTTAGCTTTCTGGTCCTAACTTTCTTAAATTGGAGAGAAGAGTAGCATGTTTTCAGGAGAGGCGTATGCAGAGTCCGTAAGTCAAGTAAAGCCCTTGGCTAGATGTGGGGGATAGAAACACATGTATTGTTTGTGGGTGTGGAATCTGGTGCAAACCAACTTGGAGAATAAACTGTCAGGCTGGGTGCGGTGGCTCGTACCTGTAATCCTAGCACTCTGGGAAGCTGAAGTGGGTGGAGTGCCTGAGGTCAGGAGTTCAAGACCAGCCTGAGCAAGAGTAAGACCCCCATCTCTACTAAAAATAGCCAGGTATTGTGGTGGATGCCAGTGATTCCAGCTACTTGGAAGGCTGAGGAAAGAGGATTACTTTGAGCCCAGGAGTTTGAGGTTGCTGTGAGCTGGGGTGCCAAGGAACTGTACCCAGGGTGACAGAGTAAGACTCTATCTCAAAGAAAAGAAAAAAAAACAAAACAGAAAAAATTGGTAGTACTTAGTAATATCAAGTATTTAAAAAGCCCCACAGTAAACTAGCAATTTCACTTCCAGGAATAAATCCCCCAATTTTTACGCTTTACCATAAAAGAAGTCACGTTTCCCCAGTTAAGTGGAACTGAACGTCCACATCTATGAAGCACTCAGCGTGTGCTGCAGACTCCATGCAGGTGGCCTCATTTCATCTTCAGACTCTTTCTCTGAGATTATTGTATGTGTTTAACAGTTGGGAAAAGTGATTCTCAGTCAGGTTTTATAACCTTCCCAAGGACACTCAGCTAATGATAGACAAAGCTGGGATTCCAACTCGGGTGTGTTTGTTATTCCATTGCAAGTAATCACCTCTCTCCTGGGATCCCCTCTCCCCTGCCCCCTCACAGACTGGTGTGTGGATGAGCTCATGTGTTTGTCTCATGATTTTCCGACTTTCTCTCCCTGTCAGCTTCCCCCCCTCATTTTTTCACTACCTCTCTTTCATCCTATCTTTTGTCCCTGCTCTTCTTACCCTTTGCATTTTTCCTTCGTAAATGAAGATATTCAAAATTTACTTTGTATTTTTTAAAATAGTGAGTTGAAGGATAAGAAAAATTCAGTTTTACTAATGGTTACAAATTAAAGAGATTAGAGCATCTGCGTTTATTTTCAAAAGGAACAAATCAAACATCTTCTCAATGTCAGTCAGGTCAAACTCTTCATTTTCTTCTTTTTTGAGTTGACTCAGCTGAATAGAGTATTCTGGTTTTTAATGAGAAGCCTTTAGGACAAGGTCCAAGTTCATTGATTCCTGTTTTATCCATCCATTTTTCTCATTTAACTTTCTTAAAAAGCAAACTCTGTCACTCCAACTTTGAAAGCAGAATTTAATTTTTAACTGATCCAAATAATTTCTACTCTAGATAAAAGGGATTTTTCATATGACTACATATTTTACTAATGGTTGGTCAGTCTGTATTAATAATTCCCAGGTGACACTCCTCAAACATTTTGTCACATTTGATCTGATGATGACTTGGTGTTTCAAGGTCACCATGGATTGCTTATAAACACACACACACACATGCACACACACATACCCCATCCTTGGGATGATTAGTTGCATAAAGATAAATTAGACATTTTGTAACTTGCAGATAATGGCACAGGGGAGAGACAGAAAGTGGTTCCCAATGAGTTTCATTGTGAGGGAATAATCCTCTAGCCAACAAAAGACAGTCAGATTAATCACAAATGGTCTTCATTTGTATTTGGTACTGGGCCCTGTGAATTATTTATAATTCTTGGCAAGGCCTGGGAAGTATTTCAATGAAGCCTAATTTGTCAAGGTTACTTATACTTTACCATATTTTTCCTAACTATATCTTTATGGATAGTACCATACATAAATATTTTCATTGTGTTATGCATTTATTTGCAATATTGATGGCACTGTAAAATGTGGGGGGTTAGCACCTCTTCCACCAACGTCGGAGTAAGAATTAAGATCGGAAACACCAGTGTCTTCCTTTTAGAAATATGGAGGTTAACTTTGATTATTATTCTGCTTTTGTGGTTGATGAGCCAGCGATAAGTCATACTGTAGAAAATTTATTGTCTAAAAATCATGCTACTGAATATTTTATCTTACTGGAAATGTGCTATAAAGAGGCTGCATCTTTAATCAAATACATGATGATGTTGCAATCTCTTAGTTGTGCTGTCATTTTAAAAAGTCGAGGTTAAGCAAAACTAAAGACATGGCTCTGGGGAGAGCAGTGATTGTGCATGTGGATATCATTCTTCAAATAAATTGTTTTACTTTGCCTTTTATTTTAAACCTATAAATATGTTAAAAAAGAATAGAATGTAGCAATCCTGTTACACCAGGCAGAGAAGCGCCAGGGAGGCACCGTCAGGGAGGGAACAAACAGCACAAGTCAAATAATGGCTTCTCAGGTGTTTTCAGCTTCTAACTTTGACCTGGTTCAAAATCTCATAGAAAATTTGAGGAAATTTTCCATTTTAAGAAAAACAACTATGTTAAGGGCAGAGCTAACATGGCCACTTTGTCCTCAGAGGGGCCGTGAGTGTGCACTGTATCTGGGCCCCGGCTGCAGGGTGATTACAGCTCTCTTCCCGCAGCCACCCCCACACACGGAGGCTTGCGGCTGCTGCTGTTGTGTTGAGTTTAGGCATTGGGAAGAAGAAGTGATCCTTCATTGCTGAATTTGACTTTTAGTCCAAGCTCTTTGTGACTGCTGCCCACACTGTCCTGATGCTTATTCCTTTTCAGTGATAAAAAACAGAAAGGGTCACTGAAATGGATTTCAGAACAACAGCCAAATTTGAAAAGATGCCAGCAGAGGAAAGATCTGGAGGGAGGGCTGAAAATATCACTGAAGTGTACTCAGAACAGCAGCATGTTTGTCTTGACCTTGGTTAGCTACTTTTAGTGTCAATCGCATTGTTTTTCTATTTTTTTCCCCCAATAGCCATAAGTCCTTTAAAAATCCTTCTCCCCATAGCACACTCATAATCTGGGGAAGCCTAACTGAAATTTAGTTAGGCTTGAAATTTACATCCACTTTACTGAGCCTTGCTGTCGCTAGATCACTTCAAATAAGGGAAATGCAAACCGATGATACGGAACAGAACATTTTTGATGATGTAAATATTCTTTTTGGGGGGCGGGTAGAGTCTTACTCTGATGCCCTGGGTAGAGTGCCATGGCATGAGAGTTCACAGCAACCTCAAACTCTTAGGCTCAAGTTATCTCCTCTTGCCTCAGCCTCCCAGGTACCTGGGACTACAGACACCTGCCACAATGCCCAGTTGTTTTTACAGAAGGGGGGGGTGGTCCTCACTCTTGCTCAGGCTGGTCTCGAATTCCTGAGTTCAGGTGATCCACCTGCCTCAGCTTGCCAGAGTCCTAGGGTTATAGGTGTGAGCTACTGCAGCAGGCCTGATGTTATAAATAGTCAGTATCTGTATGATCTAATACAGTAGCCACTAGCCACATGTGGCAATTGAGTACTTGAAGTGTGATTAGTGTGCCTGAGCAGCTAAATTTCCATTTGAATTTTAATAGCCACATACAACTAGTGATTACTATATAGAGACAGCAGAGCTGTATCCATGTGTTCAGAATACTATTGACACCAGGTTTTTGAGTAAGGTCAGTAATATTCCTTTAAGAATACTTTTTAAAAATAAAATGCCATTTCTTGTTTTATTGAAAGTTAATCTAGAGACTCTCATCTTTGTGTGTTTGTGTATGTTAGTTCTGGGAAAAGTGGGTAGTAGCAGGAGAAATAGTGACAATCATATTTCTATGTCTTTATATATTATAATTAAGAAAAAATATGGTAAGTTCTTTTGTGGAAATACACTTTAACATTAAGAATCTGGGGATTTATTGTAAATGAAGCAGATGTGCCATTTCAGGACTAAGAGGAATTACAAATACATTCCCTTAAGTATTTAGTGGCCAGTGTTCTTTAATTTTACTTATAAGAAGGATGCTAAGAAGCCAGAAGAAAATTAAAGAGAGCTCTGAGTGGCCTCAGAGAGGTACTGAAGGCCCAGATGTCACTGAGCACTGGGGTTCCCTCCACTCCCCCCACACAAGTGCCTTGCCCATTCATACTAGACTCATTCTTCCTTCTAAAAACATGGAGATTTTCATTCTGCTTTCTGATTTAGCCTGCTGAAAACTGCCTTCCCTTGAAGGTCAAGCCCATGCTCTTTGCCCTGGGCCCCCTGGGCTTCTGCATCTTGGGCACTGCGACTGAAAATTCTTTCCTTGTAGCTGACAACCCGATGAAACGTGATCTGACACTAAGGGGAGGGGGCTGGGCACGTTTAAAATGTCCTAGAAAGAAGTTTACCCCTACTCCAAACCTGATTTCCACTTAGAAGCTTCTTTTTGTTGGACAGACAGGAATTATATAGATTAAGGCACTTGGAGAAACAAGGAGACAATCTCCTGGCTCTTGTCCCTTCTCTGCCGTCCCATTTCCAGTATTTGCAGTGTTGTCACAGAAATATATGACTATCTGATCTTCTTTGATCTCAAAGCTCTAGGTAGAAAGCATTTCCCTCAGCAAACTTAAATTCCTCCCATCTTTCTTGACGACTTTCAAATGCACCGGCTTGCAGGGTTTCTTTTTTCTTTCTTAGTACCATACTTAAAATTATAAGAGTTAGTCAATATGCTCCAGTCTCCCTTAAATTAGGTCTCTTGTCCTCATTTGCTCTAAATTTTGTGAGTACATAGTCTGCATCCAAAAGACGATCAGGGATAGTTTAACCAACTGCTTTGCCGCTGTGTGACGGGGACAGCCATCTGCTCGGTTCAGGATCTCGAGATTCTCCCTGTTCTCCAGTCTCACCAAGACTCGATCCGATCTGTCACTCGCAACATCTCATGCCTCAGCATGTGTGTATGAGTTAAGGTTGTTTGAATTTCAAGTAGCAATATTTCGAATGGACTTGGCTTAAGCAAAAGATGATATTTATTCAAAATATGCTAAACAGAGAACACGACTGTGGGAAACAGCCCAGAGCAGTCAGGCCACAGAAACACACAAGTCTCAAGCTCCTGGATTTAACTAGTGACAACACCCTTTCTCTCTATCTTCCCTTTCCTCTGAATGTTGCTATCATTCTTCATTCCACTTCTAGATATACTGTAGGTAATGTGGCCCCACGCCACCCGACCTGGTGTTCTCGCCCCTGGGAAAGTGTCCTGGAAAGGCTCTGATTGGTCATCTGGGTTGTGTCCTGGGAAACGCTCTGATTGGTTATCTTGGGTCGGTGCTCTGGGGAAAGACTCTGATTGGTCACCTCAGTCAGCATGTCTCCAGATCAATTTGCTGTTGCTTCTACTCCAGCACTTGGGCCTCATTCTCCTCACTAGTGAAGGGAAGGGACAAAGGTAAATTGGAGCTAGGTTATAGAACTTTAAGAGGCATTTAGGCAAGGAAGGTTTTATATGGTTATTTTCAATAAGAAATTATAAGTGGTATTTTAGGAATTGTCATCTGGAAACTGGTGCAGTTACGAGGCCCTGCAGCCAGATCCAGTGGCTGTGAAGTCGTCCGGGCAGGTCCGCGTGGGACAGGCTCATCAGGCAGGAGAAGGCCGGAGAGGACGGGAGCCATCACGTCTTGGCGGCAGGCTGGTGTGCGTTGGCTGCCTTTTTGCTTCCTAGCTTATAATAGCTCTCTCATCCTCCTTCTCCCTTCATCGGTTATTTTTAATTTCTACTTTTTGCTCTCCAAACCAGTCAGTTTCACCCAAACTCCAAGGCTTTGTACACACTTTTCTTCTTGCCTAGTAGCTCCAAATTGTTTTTTAAATCTTAACTAAATCAAGGTTTTTACAGAAAAGATGAACTGAACAGGACAAAGCTGAGAAAACTATGAATAGAAAAAAGAAAATTATTTTAATGCCCGATTATTGAAAAACTAGGATTGAGCCTGAGACATGAATGCAATTCAATAAATACTTTTTTCAGTATCTGCTAGGTTTGGAGTTATCTTAATCAGAAGGACTATAAAATTTCCAAGCTGATTGGAAACAAATCAAGTAAGAGTACAGATCGAGGAATTAGGACAGTAGTTCTTACCTTTTTAGGTGATAGCACATCTGAAATTTATGGGGCTTACTGAGTAATGAGTGAAATAACTAAATTTAAAGAGAAAAAAGGTAAAATTTTTAATCAGATACAACCTTGCACTAGATTTTATCACAGCTAATCCTTAACTTGTCAAAAGTTGAGAATGATTATAAGGGAAAATTTTATATTGAGAACATGCTATTGGACTGGTTTAATCTTGCTCTCTGAACTGAAAGAAGAAATGAAGTACTTGATCCTAGAGAGGGGGCACTTTGGTGGAGCTCAGTGGGAGCGTGGTCTGGACATTGTTATTCCAGGTCTGAGTTTGAGTGCGCTTTCTCAGGACAGCAGGATAAGCTTCCTTGGGACAGCAGGATAAGCTTCCTCACCCTGTGTGTGCTTTGCTCCCTACCTCCACCTCCCTGTTCCCTGGAGTCAGGGGCACATAGCACAGCACACCACTGTGTACTAGAAGGGATGATGGATTCTCATTTCTGGCTGTGCATTACAATCACTTGAGGAGCTTAAAATAATTTAGATGGCAGAGCCTATCCCAGCCTATTTAATTATAACCTCTAGGGTGATATGTGGGTTTGGAATATTTTTTTTTTTCTTGAGACAAAGTCTTGCTATGTCGCCCTGGGTAGAGTGCTGTGGTGTCACAACTCACAACAACCTCAAACTCTTGGGCTTAAGCGATTCTCCTGCCTCAGCATTCCAAGTAGCTGGGACCACAGGCACCTGCCTCAATGCCTGGATTTTTTTGTTGTTGTTGTTGTAGTTGTCATTGTTGTTTAGCTGGCCAGGCTTGGTATGTGGTTGGCGCCCACTGAGCTACAGGTGCCACTGGGCACAGCTATTTTTAAGACACTCCCCAGTTGTTCCTAACATGCAGCTCATGTTGAGTTTTGCTAATGAAAGAGATGGAATGGAATCCTAAGTGTCCTCATCTGGCAGCCGGGAGTCCTGGGTTACTACTGACACTTAGGGCTGTGCGAGGTGACAGGCTTATATCTCAATTTCCTTTGCTGGGATAGGAAGGGAGAAACCAGGAAGACATCATGTATTTTTCTAGCTCTGTAACTCTTTCTATCTACTCTCAGAAGTTTGCCTAGAAATAACATCTTACAGCTCGGTGCCTGTCACTCAGGTGGCTAGGGTGCCAGCCACATACATGGGAGCTGGCAGGTTTGAATTCAGTCTGGACCAAAAAATAGCTGGGCAGTCTGGCAGGTGCCTGTAGTCCCAGGTACTTGGGAGGCTGAGGCAAGAGAATAACATGGGCCCAGGAGTTGGAGGTAGCTGTGAGCTATGATGCCATAGCACTCTACCCAGGGTAACAGCTTGAGACTCTGTCTCAAAAAAAAAAAAAAAAGAGAAAAGAATAAAAAGAAATAAAATCATACATAAATAGACTCAATATAAGTAAAGAAATTATATGATGACTCCAACAGTAATACAAATAATATGTTTAGTGTTTGTAATCATACATGTATAATAATAAGTGTATAATATTTTTGCATATAATTTAATAGTGATCACATTCAGAAATTAAATCATTCACCATTCTCCTGCTAAGGATACTTCAAGAAATTAAAAAAATGAGATTTCACACCACCTACCAGGTTCTCTCTGGTTGTCATCATCACTAGCTGGAGAGGATTTTATCCATTCTTCCACCTCTCCCGTGCCAGTGTTTCTAAGTGACTGTTCATTAATTCTTCACTGTTCTGTGTCATCATACCAGTGTGCTGAGTGAGCTACCCAACCCATGTTGCCCTTGCTAAGCACCAGGACACCCATAGAATCATTGACCAGTCTTTTCCAGGTCTTTGGCCAGCACGCACGGCTGAATTCATCCTGGACTCCACACTGCTGCCTGCAGGCCTTCCTTCCAGAGGGTATCACCTTACCTGGAACAGTTGTCACGCTTTCCCCCTCACAGCTGATTTCTGATGTAAGGCAACTACATGTCATTGTTCTCATGTTTTGGATGAGGAAGCCGAGGGTCTGAGATCTTGGCATTTTGGCAGGATTACCCAGCAATTGTAACAGGAAGTTGAGATCGGTTTTTACTCTAAAGCCCGCAGCTCTCCGCATCTCTCATGACGAATGAAATGTTCATTTCACAAACATTTGAGGACAATCATCTATGTGCACGGAGTTGTGAGTGATGGAACGGTAACGAGATTAAGCCTCAGTAAGATTCTTCTTAAGAGGGAAGAACGTAAGATGTTCTGGTAACATGATTTGATTACTGCTCAGAGAACTAAGGGTTTGGGTGACTAACCTAGACTCAAGTGGGGCCACACTGCTGGGCATCAGGGAGGATTTGGCTTGTTGCTCCTGATGAGGGGGGAGAAATCAGAGATGATGGGAAGCGAGATGGATAGAACCAAGAAATGGCAGGACATGATGAGCTGGAAACACCCTTCTCAACTCTAACAAGTCCGAGTGCTGCAGAAGAGTGACTGTCACGTGGACACTAACAAAGGATCCTGGTTTTTCACCCAGAGGATCTCCAAACAGCTAGAGATGTGCATGGGAGGCTGCGAGGCATAGAGATTCAGAGGCAGCAGAGAAAGCAGCCGTGTGTGTTCTCACAGCTCAAACCACGGAGTCAGGAAAGTTAAAGAGGGAAAGTTTAAGGGGACGTCCTTAAAGAAGATTATTAGCTGACATGTGTCACTCCCAAACGAAGAGGATATATTCTACTAGCCTCAGCTGAAAAGAGGGGCTGTGAATAATTTTAGAGCAATTATTCTAAAATGATTGCTGTGAATAATTTCAACAGCAATATGAAAATGATTTATTTATATATTATTAAAAAGTAATTACCATGGCATAATAGCCCACAAAGTTTCAAGATACATAAAAGATTATCTGAACAGAAAAGGTATAGCAATTGATATGGTTTGGACATTTGGTTCCTCCAAATCTTATGTTGAAATTTGCTCTCCAATGTGGGGAGTGGGGCTTGGTGGGAGGTGCTTAGGTCATAGAGGCAGATTCCTCAGGAATCCTCTCTCCCCCAATGATGAGTGAGTTTTCGCTTTGTTAGTTTACTGGAGATCTGGAAATCTAAAGGAGCCTGGCACCTCCTCGCTCTCTTGCTCCCTAGCTCACCATGTGACACACCTGCTTCCCCTCCCCCTTCTGTCTTGATTGGAAACTCCATGAAGCCCTCACTGGAAGCAGAGGCTGGGATGATGCTTCTTGTACAGCCAAATAAACTGTGAGCCAAATAAATCTCTTTTCTTTATAAATTATCTAGCTTCAAGTATTCTGTTACAACAATACAAAATAGACTAACACAATAATTAATGGTGATATCCTACACTATTTTCTTAGTTAACACAGGTGGCAAAGAGGTAAAGAGATGCTGGAGATGGTTAACATTGATATTGTTGCAAGAGATTAAAAACTCAGGGTTTTAATTAAATCATTTCTTTTTCCCTCTTAGACATAGTAGTCTTACTAGTTCATCCTAGTAAGCTCATGAGATTTTTTAAAAAAATTAAACCCACCTAATTTTTTAACTTGAAATTGATTTTTCTCAGTGCAGAACTACTAAAATGGGCTTTATTGCGTTCATTGTATTCTATATAACTACTGTGGCCTGCTTTATTATTTTTGGAGATGAAATAGTACCGAATTTTTCATAATGTACCAAGACAATGACATGGACAAGTAAGTCAAAAATTTATAAGGTGTTGTTCTTCTGTTTTATTGCAAAGGTAATTTCAAATTATTTTAACAGAGCATATGTCTCCATAATAAGTCAGTCTTCCAAATTTAATTGTTTACAATGAATATGCCAGTTTCGTTAAAAGATATATTGTTTCACGGGTTAAAAATATTAAGCAATTCCCACAGCACTTAAATTCAATTTGGTTTGACTAGTTCATTACAGTTTTTCACTTAAGCACAGACAAGAACCGTCAGAATAATGATACCATTCCGTAAACTTTCATTCTAAATTTAGGTCAGTTAATTAGTGTATGTTCCCACAAGAAAAAAGTAATTATAAAGGTAAATGCCTATTGGTTAAATCTACCTGGAACTGTGGATGAAGCTTGTGTGCTTTAACGACATTAGAATAACTCTAGAAACCAAGATTTTAACCACAGTTTATGTATTTTCAAAACTGGAATTTACAACCTGTGTAAATTTGTCATACCTACTTTATACCTTCCTAGAGAAACAGCACTTGAGCTAAATGCCACTTGTGTTCACCTTGGAAGAAAATCAAACGGGTATATAACCTGGCCTGTAAGCACGGAACTGTGCTAAATTACATTTTCCGACTAAGGAATATGAGCAGAGACACTTGGAGCATGGGTCGAGGAGCAGCCCAGTTGAGGTACTTGTGACGTGCGGCGTGTGTAGTGGTGTGATCTGGGGATCTGATTAGCTCCGTGGTGTCTTTCTCAATTATTATCTAAGTTGGCCATCCCTATGCAAATGAGAGTTTATGAGGACACAGCGTGGAAGTCATCATGCCCCTTTAGAGATGTTGCCTTCCCAGTACAGAGATGTAGTGGTGGATTATTTTCCTTTATGACAAGAGGAATATTTTCTCCAATTAGCTTCCTGCATTTTTAAAAAACAAAATTCATTATCTTCTTTTATGAGTCATTGAAAACAAATTGGTTAAAAACAAAAAGTCTTATGGTTGTACACACAAATCTCAGAAAATTTTCCTTGTATGGTAAGCATGAATAAGTTTCTGAATTTATAGTGTTGTGGGCCAGACCCTGGACTTTGGTGAATCCTCAGATGCTTCCCCAAATCTAATTCTTTGAAGGGGACCATCTGGCCTGTCCTGGTGACCCCTCTTTGCTCTGTTACACACTGCTGAGCCTTTGTCTGCTGAATCTCTGCATCATTCATTCTGGCCTACCTCTGTTATTCATATATGACTAATATGCATTATATTTGCCTATTGTCATAGATCCTCAATGTCATTTCCTCTTCCATAGAATTGACTACATTACATTTTCACTTTCAGCTAATTTGATTTGGCTAAACAACATGCGTTGTATCTATTAATGTAGGAATGTCCTATATTGTTTACAACCTAGATCCAAAGGGCAAAGTAAAGATAACTGATTTATTGTTGAAATATTCCTATCCTTCCTACCCTAAAATAAAAATCTGGAAATGTATTTCTGCTGCCAAATCAGAGGACAGGAATTTCCCAGAAAGGGACAAAGTAGGTTGGAATTTGTTCAAGAGTAATGCTGTAAAATCCAAGTTATTGATTTAGTGAAGTATTTCCTCACAATAGGATGGCGAACAAAATGACCCTGTGTCTCTCCTTTACATCTGAGCTATCTTCAGAAGATGTAGCCCCACCCCCCAGGCTCTACTTCTGATAGATCCTTGATGAGGCCCATAAAGAACTGATGTAGGTAGAGTCATAAGACAGATGCTATCAATAAATGCCTTCACAAAAATACTTGCCTGTCACCAGTTAATTTGATGCAGTATTTTCTGTCATGGGGGTGGATTAATTTTGTCCATTTTCTCCTCTTGTCGTAATTCTTGTCATGTGAATAAGAATGTATTATAAAGAAGAACATACTAGACATTATAATTCTGTGATAACTCATTTTGGTGACAAAGAATATAAAGAGTCCAGACAATAGTGCAAATTCATCATCTTCTCACAGTGAACTTAATATTGACTTCCTGGCTTCTCTTCATGATTTCGAGGGCATGTCATTTATGGTTTGATACCAACCAGATGATTAAAGGAAGCACTGCTCAAAGACTAGTACTCATTACAAAAACCTTTTCATAGAGAAATAATAGAACCATTTTTATTTTCTTTCCTTTCAAGTTTAAACACATATTTAATGTCTATCAGTGATTTCATTTTGATGAAGAAAGACTCCTTGATTTGGTCAAGTTACTCAGAAAATTTCATAAATTGCAGATTAGACTACATTTATCATGGAGGAAAGGGTGAATTTTCTCAATAAATCATTATTATAAGGCATAAAAGAAAAACAAAAGTTTTATTATAAAGAGCCTTGCCAAAATGGTCTTCATATTTTGTAACTAGAGCAAAGTAATCACTTTTTAAAATAGTTTGTAGCTGTAGCTGGAAACTCTGATTCAGGAAATACATCCCCAGTGAACACTCTTTAAATTTTAAATGCCCTTTATTTGTGCCACCCTCTCTTTAACTCCATGGATGATTCTTTCTATTTTTCTTTCTGTGTTGGAATAAAGAGAAGCAATTACGTATAAACTAACTCTCCTTTTCAACAATTTCAGGCAAACAATTGAATAGAAACATAGGAGATAAAATCTGTAGGGAATACTGGAGCTGAAAGAATAGTCTGTGGTAAAAACGCTGCATAAATGATAACACTTGTTGCCATTCCTATATTCATTATGGCCAGTGAAAATCACACATAATCATTCTTTTTACTCTGAGTTCAGATAGCTCCTCAGAATCCTTCTTAATACAAACATGAGAAATGAACTGGTAATAATTGGTTTTGTCTCAAGAGCTGAAGCCTATTTATGATTCCTGCCATAAGCTTCACCATCCATATGCCCGGCATAGATACTTGTTGAACGGATGACTAAATGTTCTAAATTCATGAAGACAAAAACTCTACATCTACATAGCTGGGGTCTCATTTTCCCTATGTCATAAAATCAGTGTGTCTCCACCATGAAAGTCCTTTGCTACAAGACTCTCCCAACTATAGAAGGTGAGGATCCCATCTAAAAACTTAGGTGAAGAATTATTTGGAGATCTGTGTTTATACACGTGAAATCTACTCATATTATGAGTCCGTGTACGGACATGTATTTACCCAGAGTATGGTGTATTGGAAACAGACTTTGCTTCTTCCTCTATGTGACCTAGGGTTTTAATTTTCACAGCTGTAAAATTTAAGCACTGGATTTTTCCTTTTAATTCTTCCCTTCTATATTTCTATATGCATGCACAAACCAATTATAAAATAAATCAATAAATTACACTTGACCTGATTTTATGGATTAATATTTATCTAGAGAAAAAAAATAAGACATTTTACTTGATTTTCTTTCTTTTTTCTTTTTTTGCCAAAGGCCTTTGATGAAGACATCAAAACCTAATGTTTTATTTTTTTCTCTTCATAATTATGATTACCTGTAGCAAAAATATATAATAGTATTCTTTCCTTGTTAGAACCTGGGGGGATTCTTTCTGATACTGAAGTTGGAACATCTCCAGTCTCTTGTGAAGTACAAAGAATGCATTGTCTGGCTGAGGCAGAGTTTATCCAGATAGAGACCCACTCTTGAGTCTCCTGGAGGATCCACAGCCTTCTGAGAACAAAAGATTCAATCTGATGTGAATCCTCACAAACGGAGCCCACTGGAAGCCCAAATTACCCAATGGGGGAGCAGCTAATTGGCCAGAGAGTCTCGGAATAAATTTAGCTGCTGGTTGGCAGGTGGGTACACTGTAAAGCGCCACATCCAGGCTGCACTGTAATTTGTTTTTAATTACTGTGTTTGCTTAGAGAAGGCAGGAAGGTCTAGTCATTTCTCATACTGGTTTGCTAATTGACTGTTTGGAGATTTACAAACTGGGTTTTACACAGTGTCCTTTCCCATTGCCTGTGGTGATCTGAATAGCATGTTATTTATGTAGATCTTCTAAAACTCTTAAGTTTTAAAATCTCAAACAAAGATAAAACAGCAAACATCTCTTATTAAATCTCTTGTTTTCAAGTCATATAAACTGTGAGAATATATTACCCTTGAAGCATCTCTTTGATTTCATTTTGTGCCTGGTTTAAAAGTGACATATTTTTTGTGTGAAATGTTCATGGGTGTTAACAAGCAAATATTGATTTATGTGCACATTCTGATAGCCCAGGAAAGTGGAGAGTGAGGGCATGTGAGAGGAGAGCCAGGCTGCCAGAGAAGCCAAGCACATGGAGAGCCAGGTGCCTGCCCAGCAGGAAGCATGCCCAGTGGCACAGCCGGGCACTCAGAGTGTGCCAGATGGGTTCAGAGGGGCACAGGTGCTGGGCCCACAATCTGGGAGCAGTCGGGGATCAAGCTGGGATGGAAGAGAATAGGCACAGAGATGACCTACCAGAATTAAGAGGAGAAAGTCGGAACTGGGTCAGTCAGAGAATGGGTTGAAGGCAGGTGGGTGAGAAGGTGTGCATCCAAGCAGGAAGGGCCCCGTGAAAATCCCCAGTTGTTGAACTTGAGAATGGTGAACTTATTGTGCTGCCTATAATTGTGTCTCCAGGACCTCAGAGCTATTGGAGTGGTGGTATGTCGTAAGGGATGGATACAAATTATTGGAAATAAGGAGTCTTGTGTTTGTTTCATTATGGAGATACCAACTTCCTGCTATAAACTTTAAATCCAACAATCCCATGCTGAAGATTTAACTTGTCTATACTTCCTGGGGTAGGATGGTGGTGCATTTTTTTTAAACTAGACGTGCTCTAGTTCAGTCTCTGAGGGTCTACAATAGCTCGTGGTATATAACTGATGTGTGATGAGTTCCATCTAATATTTATTGAAAAAGAAAATGATTTTTTTCTTTCTGTAATGTTTTTGTCCCAAGTCCTAAACATGTAAATTGTGACTCTGTACCAAGAAGAACTCTTCTGTAGTATTGAGGTTCCATCACGTCTTGACTTGTTAATCTAAATATTTTTTTGCTGTACTATCTCTGAGAAAAGTGTATAAGTTAGGGTTTCTGCATAATTTTCTAAATTTTCAAATTTATTTAGTTATTATCAATATACTGTTAGAAGTTATTATTGTATCAGGTGCTAGCAATACAATATGTAAGTCCAGGAACCCAGAAATTCTTCCCTCAGACACAAACACCCATTTTAAAGAGAAAGATAAATGTCTAAACCCATGTGTTCAATACTATTTATCTCTTTTGAAGACTGCACTCCTAAGAACATGACTAAAGCACCACTTCTCAAACTGGACCCACACCCACTTCCTCGGTAGGGATAGGTTGGTGAGGTGAGGCTGGTGATGGACGGAGATGAGAGCAGCAGGGGGGGTTTCTCTGAGTTAAGGTTTCAGCTCTGCCCTTTACTCGTGTCAGGATGGGAATCGTCTCGTCTGTAAAAACATGGGGTGATAACAGTCCTTACCTCACAGTAAGCACTGTATAATATTATCCTCCATAAAATGCCAGTTTATTGTAATTATTATAACTGTGACTTATGCTTGAAAGGAAGAAAGTGAATGGAGGAAAATGAAAGAAACTCATTCCTAAAGGTCACTGACATAACGGTGTCGAGGACAAGAACACAGGCCTTCATTGTGAGCGACTGGCTCTCCATTCAGACATTGACAAGGACTGTTTTCTGTCATGGTGTCTGATAACATAGTGACTATAATCTACACATTTTTACAGAGGAAGATAACACAGTCATAGACCACATTAGAAAGGCATTATTTATATACAGATTTATTAAATCCTTTTGCTTCTCTTATATCATGAGGATAATAATTAGATAATAATTTGCTTTCATGACAAGTGTAATTATAAAAAAAATTGACTGAGAATTCCAGATGTGTGTAATTAACACAAAATGGTAATAAGTAAGCCTATTGTAATCTACTGACAACCACAACACAAATTTATTCCACTAAAACAAAAAAGGAGATCTGATGCGAAAGCATATGTATGGAGGAGCCTCAGCGAGAAAACAAAATTTGGGTAAGTGGGGGATCCAGGTCGGTCATCCAAGAATAGAGAAGCCGTTCCCAGCAGGTGCCTGCAGGGATGGGGGGTGGACATTATCAGGGATCCTTGATGTACAACTGTGACGTCACAATCAACATCCCGTCTGTCTATTTTCTTCCTTGGCTTGGCTTCTATTGTTTAAAATCACATTTCATCTTTCCACAATGGGAAGCCAACATGTAGTTGTGAGTGCCTAAGTCACACTGCCTTTACTCTCTAATTTCATTTGAGAAAACCATTTTATAAACTAATATCCTGATTCCATGCAGAAAAGGAGTGGAGTAAACAATAAAGTGTCTGTAGGGGGCTTCAGCATTTCATTTGGGTGTCACATTGGATATTAACGTGCAATGTGATAATAAGATGTGTGGAAGAGATGAAATGCTGGTATCCTGCTGAATTATTATACTTAGAGGGAAAAAAGACTCCTTCAGCTTAGAGTGCTACGTTTTATTTATAGCTTCGCTGAGATCTTGGCTTCAACCTCTAATGAGTGTGCAACCATGGTTTTATAAGCCTCCGGGGTGCAGGGAAACAGCCTACTCTGACTGGTCCATCCATAGAAGACAGGCTCAAGGAAACAAAGGAGAGAAGTGGCAAAAACTCGTTTGCAGTGTGGAAGGGGGAGCTGGAGTCTCCCAGGGGAAATGTATGTGGGTGAAAGACCAGCTTCAAAACTGAGAACTTGGGGGACCACACAAAGGCAAGATAATCAACTAAGCCCACAGAAGAAAAGTAGAGAGGTAACTGCTTCATTGGGAGCTAACAGCTGGTTTGAAGAAAAGAATTCAAACTCCATATGTATTATTCTTATTATTATTTTTGAGATATAGTCTCAAGCTGTTGCCCTGGTAGAGTCCTGTGGCATCACAGGTCACAGGAAACTCGAACTCTTCGGCTTAAGTGATTCTCTTGCTTCAGCCTCCCAAGCGCTGGGACTATAGTGCCTGGCTTTTTGTTGTTGTTGTTGTTGCAGTTGTCACTGTTGTTTTAGCTGGCCCAGGCTGGGTTTGAACCCGCCAGCCAAGGTGCATATGGCAGACAACCTACCTGCTGAGCTAGGGGTGCCACCAAGGTATGTATTATTTTGATGGTCTAGACCAAAGAAGTGAACATGGTAATATACCTATAGCTAGCTATTTGTTAACAGCTGTAGTAATAGAATACATAGGATTTGCAAAATACCACTGTTTACAATAAAATGAAACAAACTTGAGAGTAAATGTACCTATTCATAATACGATTGCTTTAAGAGTATGTGTAGATTATATATTTTGTTGCAACAGATTATTTATATTTCGTATTTATATATTGCAACTACATTTTACATTATGTGATACATATATTCCATTATGCTAATATAATACATATCTGACTCCATCCTCCATTTTCAAGGTTTAGATTATTTATGTGAAAATAAAAAATGTTAAAAGAGCTGATAAGTGTCTGTAGGGCAGAGTCATGCTGGAGGATGCTCAGTTCACCTGATTTTGAGGAGCGAATCCTGTCAACACACCTTTAAACTGTATTCAGAGGCTGACTGCGTCTCAGCCGACCCTGGCCAACAGCCACCATCTCTTGGTTGGATTATGCAGTAGCCTCTTAACTGGTGTCCCTGATTCAACCTTACTCCCAGCATCAGAGCCAGAGACACAGTCCTGTGAAAATGAAAGTCCCATCACGCTACTCCGACTTGGAGTCCAAGTCCTGCATGGCCGGTGCCTGAAGGAATAGCGCCCCAATGAAAGACACAGAAGCTCCAGGGAGCCCAGCTTATGTGAATACGGCCTTTGTAACTACATCACATAAAAGAACTTTGTCTTCGCGGACAATGCACTTCAAAGAGGCTGGAAGTCAGCCATTTTGCTTTCCAAGTTCCCCAGACCTGGACCCAACTTCTGGCAGCACATTCCCTACAATCTTGTTCTATCAGAATATAACCATTTGGTGGCTTTATGGAGTTTGTCATAATCAGGTTTCACCTCTTATTATAGTTTTCACTATGGTTTAATGATTTTTTTTTACCTGGGCCGGTAGCTGTCTTGGAGTTCCAAACTGACTTTTCAGGAAGATAAAATAATAAAGTGATATGATCATTTTGAGAGTGGAAGATTTGAGATGGACATGTTTTGCTACAGGAATCTTAAAGTTTTTAAATTATGAGGAGATGCACTTTTAACCAAGTAGCTTAAAATGATTTGAGTGAACTGATTCTTTTAAGATACTTTCAATTAAAGGAGAGAAATAGCATTTATAATGAATGAAAATGCAACATTGAGTATTAAAAAACCTTTAGACCAGATATAGTGGTCCTCAAATGTAGCATTCATTGTTAAAATACAGATATGAGGATTTCCCTATTTAGAGCTGGAGTGGGGCCCAAAGAATGTTTATTTAAAAGAAGGCTATGCACAGTGGCTCACCCTGTAATCCTAGGACTCTGGGAGGCTTAGGTGGGAGGATTGCTTGAGATCTAGAGTTTGAGACCATACTGATTAACACAACAAGACTCCATCTCTACAAAAAAATAGAAAAATTAGCCATGTGTGGTGGTGTACACCTGTAATCACAGGCCTTGGGAGGCTGAGCCAGGAGGAACATGACCCCAGGAGTTGGAGATCATATGAGCTATGATGATTTCACTGCACTCTAGCCTGGGTGACACACAAGATTCTCTCACTAAAAAAAAAAAAAAAGGAGTTTCTGACCTTCACTACTTCAAGAAACTCTAGAAGAAGCTAGAAGACAAGCAAAGAATGTCTCATCTTGATAAGGCACTAAATTGCTGGGTGACCTTGGACATATAATGTTCTGTCTCTTTTCACATTTTCTGTGTATGTTATTTGCAATTCACATTTGTATGTAACTTTTATTTTTATTTATTTATTTATTTATTATTGATTTTTTGCAGTTTTTCGCCAGGGTTGGGTTTAAACCCACCACCCCTGGTATATGGGGCTGGTTCCTTACTCCTTGAGCCACAGGAGCCGCCCTGTATATAACTTTCAGAGAATATAAATATTATTCCAGTGTATTGTCTGCATTGTCTAATTTAATAGTTTTTAGAATTTCACAAGGAAGTTATTGTTCTGTTTTACAGAAGAAAAACCCATGGTTCAGAAGGAGTATCACAGATCAGTGACAGGTGGGAACCAGTGTCACGATCAAGATGGGAAATGAGCTGCTTTTGACCATGTCTGTGTCTGTGCTTTAGATGCAGCATTCCCTTCTCGTTAAATCCTGGGATTTATTCAGCCAATTTAGACAGATACAGGGTTATTTTCAGCACAAATTTCCACTACAGCAGTGTTCAATTTTGAGCAGTTATTACTCTGGTTAAATGATAGCAGAAATAAATTAAATAGGGAGCTAATGTTTTGTGTGTAGACTATTCTGTTTTATAATCATTTATTGTCTATCCCATGGATTAGCACATGACTTTTGTGGAATACAAGGCAATGGAAAGGGAACCCAAAGAAGTGAATTGACTCTCACACTCTGAAGTTGCTGGGGTGGTTGCTGTAGGTTCCCCTCAGAACACACATAAATATCAACTTTATGTTGGAGAGAAACAATAGTAGCTCCCCTCTACTCATTTGTGTTCTGAAAATATGTGAGGCGAGGCGAGAGTAGGAACCTGAGAAATCCAATAGCGCCTAGACTCCCTGCATATCTAATTGTGGAAAAGGTGGCGTGTGTGTCCAGAGGCAAGCTCCCTTGTGCCGACCACAGGACCCGAGAGGCCAGCAGAGGAAGACGCCCAGTCCCCTGCAGGGTGGCAACTGCCCCACGGCTGAACTGTGACTGGTTCGGCTCTCCCTGGACTTCCCTCCATCCCCTCATTGGAGATGACGTGGTAAGAACAGGGCACAAGGCCAGGAGGTTTGAGAGGAAATTCCTCCTCACACAAACCAGAGGACTGAGAATCAACTTTCCACCTGAGGATTTCATTCCATCTCATAAGATGTCTTGGTGACTTACCGCGGAAAGGACACTCTGGAGTAGAGTCGGAGGGTGTCCCTTCTGGTGGATGGACAGGTAGGGAATGAGTCGGCCTCTTCTGTGTTCTCATTCTTCTCATAGATAATATACAAACTTCTGGTTCCTTTCGCCTGCTCTGGGGTGAAAGAGTCTGCTTGATTTACACCTGTATTTTTTCCTTTTTACCGGCTCCCTCGAGGGAACCTGCCTCCACCCCAGCTCAGGATTCCGGCCCCTCCCACCCAGGACATTTTCCCCACTCACCCACCCTTGCACACCTTGTTCCATAATGAGAAGAAATCCTCATATCCTCAGCAGACAAAAATAGAGAGGTGATATTTCTTGAGAGTTTACTAAATTGAAGACTTATCCAGTAGCATTGTGGATATTTCATTTTCAGGAATAGAAGAGCATCTAATATGCAGGGATAGAGAGGAAACAGCACTGCAGAAAATTGGCATTAGATTAAGCCTGCAGTGAAAACCCACCAGTGACAGTGGCTAGAGAGCTTTATGGTAACCTAGGAAATAAGAATTTAGAGTGTCAGGCAACAGAGAAAATCAAATTATTGTCAACTTGCTGTAGAAACTCTGTTCAAGCAAATATGTCACACGGCCAGTGGCAGACATTTAAAAAGCCATGACTCTAAGCAAATATATTGCTTGTTACTCCCCTTAAGCATTTTCATTTTTAATCTCAGCTCTGTGATCTTCTAGTTCTTCTTCGGCTCTTTTTATTTCTTTCCTCAGATCTTTTTTCTGTTCCTGCCGGAACAGATTCCATGTCTAAGAATTATTGTATAGAAGGGCTGAAAGCAACCTAAACATTTCTGTTCCCACAACCTCATTTTACAAAGGAAAGCAAGTCCCAGTGATAACATGTCTGTTAATTAATTTGTCCTCACAAGGTAGTGGCATAGCCAGCGGGAGATCTTAGCTCCCCCATTAGACACCAGAATCAAACAAGGTCACAGAATGACCTTCAGCAGCTGAATATTTTCTGTTTGTTCCCTTCTATCATTTTAACATTTGAAAGGCCAATGCATAAGTCTTTCTAGCAGCTTCTAGGGTTGATAATTCTGGAGATTCCTGGAGCTGTGTTTACAGGAACTTCTTGTTATAAGAACATTGTCTTTGTTGTTGTTGTTGAAACACTATGCACTTGACACTATGCTAAGTGCTTCGTGGATCTAATTTCTTTTAACCTTCACAGCCAAAATTCAAGAATCTCCTCCAGGTTCTATTCTTCAGGAGACACAATGCCAGATCTCATCAAATTCAGTTGCAGTTTTTACCTTAGTATCACAGTGAAGACAAGAAGCAGACCCTAATTTCTCTTAGCAGAGACCTCCCTGATCAGGGTGAGATACAGGGCTGCCTGGTCTGTGGGTGCCAAGCCATACCAGCAGCTGTTCATGGGGATGCAGGGAGGGTCATGCATGTTGCTAAGTATGGCTATGGCAGAAGTGGTTTTGAATTCTGCAGGCCTGGGGTCCAGTGAATTATTAACTGAATCTGTGACCCTGGGCAAGACACTTACCTGAGGCCCTGATGCAAGGGGCTTCCATTCTGGACCTGGGTGTTGGCAACTCCGAGGAACAGGCCTGCGGGCGCCTTGCATCCCCATCCTGCCTTACTGAGCTACTGGGCCTAGGGCTCACTGCCCAAGCTGTACACGGGGCCATACGAGGTGCTTTAGACACTGTTTTTAATTATCATAGCACCACTGTTGTTGTTTATATATAAGAATCCAGGCTTAAGGGGGTGCATTGTCAGGAAGCTAGTAAATGATGGAGCTGGTGACTGCCCCTCGATGGCTGGCCCCAAAGTGTCCTCTTCACACAGAACTGACACCAGCACTGCTTCCTTTTAGCTCTGCTCCTTCCCACTCTGTCCCCCAACCCCCTCCCCCACCAAAAACAAGCTTGTTCCAGGTGGCACCTGTGGCCCAAGGAGTAGGGCACCAGCCCCATATGCCAAGGGTGGTGGTGGTGGGTTTGAGCCCTGGCCAAAACTCCAAAACAAAACAAAAAACCAAGCTTGTTCTGGAATCTCCTTGATGTGGCTTATATTTTAAAAGATAAAAATTCAGGAATTCCACCGCAGTTGGTAAAATTGATTTCCTAAGACTTCCCACTTGACTGACGTGTGACAGGCATTCCTAGTCATACCAGTTATCTGAGTACTTCATTGCGAGCACATTCACCAGCAATTGTTGTCTGTCAACCGTATCAAGCAAGTGGTGTTGCTATGACAGCTCGGGAGCTCTAAACCGCTTTTATAAACCCAGAGTTTGATATAGCAAAGAGGAATGTTAGTGGTTGGAATTGCTTCTCCCTGGTAATTGCTGCTGTGACTCATGTTCTAACTTGGATGCACTTAACAGGCACAAACAAGGAGAGATGAAAAAAATGCTGTCCAGATGGATCATTTCACATTTTCCCAGAACTTGTTTGGTTCTGATCATCTAGTTAGTGTTTATTCAGGGCTACTATTTGCTAAGCACCATTGTAGCTGTTAAAGGAAATGTAAACATTTATGAGACATTGTGCCATCTGCGAGTTTATATCTGAGATAGGGCAGAAACACACACACACACAGACACACAGAGCTATAGCCCATATGTGATTTTTATAAGAATTTCAAAGCACACACACGTATGTAATACAACTAAATCCTGCGAACAGCCCCAGGAAGTGAGCAGCACGGACCTGAGTCATACTGGAGAAGACGGAGCCTGAGAGAAGAGAAGGGTCCTCGGGAGAGTGACTGAACTCCAGCCTTCTGCCACAGACCCGCGCCCTTTCCACTATTTCTCTTCGTCACATGATAATGAGACCTTCAAGGAAGCAGGGACAATTAAGCAGCACAGGAGCTCTGAAAGGGTAGGGAGCCCTGTCCGTCTACAGACTGGGTCTCAGGTGGCGAACGAGACTCAGGCTAACGAGAGGAGGGAGAAGGAGCGTTCCGAGGCAGGGATGTGAGAAGAATGTCTCCGAGAAATATGAGGAAATAGGGACCGAGGTCACCGGGGGGCCACGGAGGATTTAGAGAGACAGTGAGGGCAGACCACGGGGAACCACGGAAGCCGGTTTATCAAACTCTGACCCTGGCGCTGCCTGGGAACTTCCCCAGGGGCAAAGCAACGTCTTCTCTTCTCAGCTGAAGCAAATGATTTTCATGTTTTAAAGGTCAGTTTAGTTTTCAGGAAACTTCCGCTGACTGTAACATTTGGATATCTTTCCTTCAAGGAACCTAGAGCATTAATTTTCATCCTGCAAACTTTATCACTTCATTAGACTCTGTACTTTGTTTTTTCCTCATTGTTTTACATGAGCTTCTTACAACTTCAGCCAAACAATAAACTTCTGGAAAGCCAGGACTATGTCTTATTTACCAGAAGCTACTGAGACTACCTTTAAAAATGCATGTTAGGAAATAGTGCTAATCTATATTTAAGAACAAAGAATGAAGCTCAGGAAATGTATAAATGCTAATGAGGGGGTAACACATCTATCAACACTTCAGGAATGATAGCACGATTCTCACAGATGCCAAGTTGAAAGGGAGCAAGGCCACTAACATTTCTCACCTTCAGAGAAGAGGAAGCCCCGACAGAGGAAGAAACATACTATGTTTCTGGACAAGCTATACTTTTCTCAGCAACTATTTTGAAAAGATTAATTTTGACTTATGTCAGTGGATGTTATCTAACAAGTTAAAACAAGTGCTGTGTCTGTTAGCCAATTCTGTTAGCTTTCATCTCCAAGTTCACACTTTATTGCCTGCTATGCAAAAACAGAGATGGACTCTGTAGAAAAGGAGGGCCTTTTCCAGCAAGCATGATGTGAAACTTACTCTGCAGTGTGCTCTGGAGAGTCATTGGAGCAATTCTGAGGTGCCTCCTGTTCATGGGTGCAACCTCTGGCACCCCAAGAGAAATTTCCTGGTGATGCCACTTTTGTGACATCTCCCTGAAGATGGCTTAATTTGACACATGGGAGAGTATCTTTAGAGTGAGTCCCACTGAAGCAAATTTTTAGGCTAAAGCTGCCCCTTCTAACACAGGCCTGGAGTTCAGCCCTGAGGCAGAAGGATCTTCCAAATTTCTTCCTCCCTGGGGTCCTGCTTCAGCCTTAGAGGTAAATGGCTTCTTTCTATATCTGCTATTCTCACATTCTGAGAGTCCTCTTTAACCCCCTTTAGTAGCTAATCCTCCATGAATTCAATTAATAATTTTAATTGAATAATTAATAGTAGTTAATAATTTTTGTTATATTGAAGTTTCCCTATTCAAATCACTGTGTGATTTCTTTCTCCTGGTTGTACCCTGACTGCCACAGTGGCTGAATGGTTTAAGAAAAACAAAGCAGTCTCCTTCTCTGAGTCTCCTTTACCACACATCCATGTTCCCCAGAGATAACATTGTAAAATGCTTGTATACCATGTCTTCATTTCTACATGGCATACTTATACTGTTATTTCTTGATTTATCAATTTTAGACATTATCTTTATATTCACCCAATCATTCCAATGATGATAGTAATTTTACCATTTTTGGTTAAATTAATAATTATTGTGACTATGTAATTAACTTCACCATTCATCCAACTTATGTTCTATGATTTTATTCTTTTAAAAATAAAATAGTTTGGGAACTAACAATACCCTGGTTGTTCTTTTTTTAAAGAGAATTCTTAACACCTATTTCATTTGTAAAATACTCTGAGAAATTTGGCAAATATCTATCAATGATGTTTTTCATATACACAAACGGATGAGTACATCTTTTAAATTTATTTTTCTCAGAGTCATTAGAGTATTAGGCATATAGAAACCATTCAGAAGTCTCTATGCTCTCTATGTTAACTCCTCTTCAAGGATATGAACTTGGACATATTTTCAAAATTAGTTGTGCTTAATATTTTCTTTACAGAATGGGGAAAAGGAAGGAACACATCTATAAGGTATATTTGAACTCCTGGATTCATGGGTTCCAGCTTGACTGTGCAGTTGTATCCCTTGCTGTAGGACTATGCTGATTTCTTGATATTAGGTGATCCTATATCTTTTTAATCCAAGGGTATCTGCTACCTCTCAAAGGACTTGTACAGACACTATATGTTGTTTTCCCCAGAGCTACCTACTCTCTAGATAGGAGAACTGGGACTCTTAGCCTAGTCACACTGATCAAAACTAACCACTATGAACCCAGAAGGGAATCTGTTTGCAATAATGACAGATAATACACATTGGTGCCTGGGGGTGTGAACTTGTGAAAGAGGGTTTCACTCAGGAAGATGGGGTGGTGGTGCTGTACTGTGGGAATGGTTCTCGAGGTGAGGCCAGAAGGGTGAGTGGGGGTTCATGAGGCCCCATTCAGAATGAGCAGTGTGTATGAAGGCCTGTGACTGGTGACTGGACAGCAAAGCCAAGGGCACAAAAGCCAGTGTGACAGGGAAGCAGGGAGCGAGGGGAGGGTGGTGCGTGCCGGTGACTGGGCGAGGGGCGGCTGACACTGCCCAGCCCAGTGGCCTTATTAGCATCTTGCTCATCCCAAGGAGTGGGAGCAATTACCTGACTTTAGGTGGGAGTAAGGGCCATTGTTTAGCTTTCCACCCTGGAGAAAATCTCTATGCATTCCTGAGAGAATAACCTTGAAGGTGTCAGAGTGGACTTAAGTAGGCCAGTTGGGAGGCTCTTAAGAATGAAATATATTAACCATTAAATATTTTCCCTAAATTTTAATTGAAGACTATTGTGTCTTTAAAGGAAGTAATTATTTCCCAAACTAAACTTTTGTGGCAAGACTCTGCCCTTGCCATCTCCTAAATATTTGTTTTACTTTATTGGTTAGTTCTACTGCCAGCTTTTGGACTATCTTACAGTAAACAACTGAAACAGCCTGATATGGCGTAGTAATTGCAATTTAAAACTGAAACCCTTCCCCCAGGCATAAACCGGACATGAATTCCTAACAGCCAGGCAACTGCAGAAAAGTGTGCTGAGGCACCGTTGAGCTGGGATTTTATATCTCCTTGATGAATGAATTGGCTCACCACACAGTCCGTCTGATTGTTTGCCTCTGAGCCAATTACTAAGACAAAAGAAAATTGCAAATCCGCTTAGCCAGTGAATTTGGCTGTGTCATGTAGACTGGGTAATAAACTCTATTTCCAACTGTTTTTGTAAAAAGTAAACATACAACATTTGAAAATTACCCTGAAGAATGTAGCAGGCAGTTTTCAAATTTGTTCTGATGACACTGGTATTGCTATCTTAAAAAAACTTTAACTTTATTACTTAAATTATACTTAATTTATCCTGAGTTGCCTTGCTTTGGTGATGAGAAGACTTTTTTCTTTCTATTTTCAGTGGGGTAAGAAAGACAGAATGATCTATTCACTAATTAAGCTAAAGACAAATACATTCTTTCATTTAGGTCATGATAAAGTGACCGCCCTTTAACATTTCCAAACTGCATTGGCCAATAAGCCTTAATAAGAACTAGTGCTTGGGACACACTCACTATAGGTGAACAAGGATTTTCATAGTAAGGTTCATTTAATTGTTAAATTCAGACTCTGCATACACACAAAAAATGAAAGTAAGTTGCTAGGTGCGCACTTTAGTCTAACTGGAAAACTCAAATAGCAAGAAAATACTTGTGTTTAATTCATTGATTACACAGACTCTTTTTATAGGAGGATGCATTATCAAAGTAAAAATCCAGAATACTAATTCACAAAAATAATTCGTCCATTTTTCTGAAGATGTCCTATACTACGTGTTTACTAGCAGAGTTTTAAAGCACAGCGCGCTCCTTCATAAGTCAAGAATCTGAAGTATGGGTACTCTTCCACTTTAAGTTTCAGGACCTGTAGGACTTGGGACATTGTTATTTGAGAAAACTTATATAGGAAAGTTCTTCTCTTCTAGGGCTTTGACCACCAGCTAGATTTCCATGCTGCCCAAAGCACTAGCATAGGTGCCATCTCTCTGCTCAGTTCTGGGCCAGTCTTTCTGGCAGTTGAGTGAACATGCTTTGAGTGCTAAATTCAACATGTTCAATTCTAAATTCCATCAAAATAACCCTCTTGCTTTCCTGAACTCCCCATCTAAATTAACACTATGTTAACAGTTACCTTCACTCACTTTCTTATTTTCTTTTATTCTTTCCTCGTCCATACTAGAATAGAACAGAATCTTCTAGTATTGCCTTTGAGTGAAACCTTCTGAATATGTTTCCTATTTCACTGCAACAGTCGAGCTCTATGTGATCCTGTTCTCCAGTAGCGGGGGGGACTCATGGGTTTCCTTAGTCCAGGCTACATATAAGCACAATCCTGTCTATGTCATAAAGTGGCATCAAGCCCTTGGTTGATGAAAGCATTATGCTAGAGCACATGGCCGTTCATTTTGTTGATGGAGGATATAGGCATAACACTGGGCAGTAGGGGTTATACAATCAGGAATCCCCAAAGATTTCCTTCCTCATCTGTTTGTGTATTTAGCAAATACTCCACATCTTCAGTGTCTGTGTCTCAGGCAGTTTTCAAGGTTCTGGGGAAACCATAATGAGCTAAAATACATAGCCATGGAGCTTCTATATATTCTTGTCAGCAAAATTGAACTTAATTTTTGATGCAGAATTCTATGATTTTTTGCAAATGTTTAGATTCCATAACCCCCACAGTCAGGATACAGAATGGCGTCTCTGTGCTCTCACTTCAGAGTGACGTGTGCCTCACTCCCCTCTAAGCCCCTGGCAGGAACCTATCTGGTCTCCATCTCTCCAGTTGCATCTTTTTGAGAATGTCAGGTAAGTGGCAGCGTCCCAGCTTCTGTCTCTTCAGCCTCTGATAGAAGCTGATGCCGGTATCTGGAGTTTGTTCTTTCTACTGCTGCACGGTGTCCCACAGTAGGACTACGCCATAGCAGATTTGTCCCCTCAGCTGTTGAAGGACATTTGGGTTGTTTCCCAGATGAATATTGTGTCTTGTTTCTTTAAGAATATAGGTTTTCATTTCTGTGGGGTAAATCTCCAGCTGGAGGTTTCTGATGATAGTTCCTTATTGCTTATAGACACAAGATTCTTACCTTCTGAAACATCCAAGCATCCAAGACAGTTCTTCAGCCTTTGTCATGATAGATCATAATCTTTTGTTTAATGTATCCGTTAACATATCACTAGATGTGACTCTGTTATTGGTTCCATAACAAATTAATGTAAACTCGTGGCTTAAAACAACATACATTTTTTATCTTGTAATTACATAGACAACAGACTCCTTGCACAAAATAGGGGGCTGGCAGGCTGCACCCCTTCCTAGCCTTACTCAGGTGGTTGGAAGAACTCAGTTCCTTGGTGCTGTAAGACTAAGCTGGCCCAGTTTCTTGCTGTCAGTAAGGTGGGGCTGTGCCTGTCTTCTTGACACCACCTGTCTGAGGCTCTTGGCCATACATCCGTGAGGCCGGTGGTGGGAGTCGTGTCTCACAGGTCCTATCTCTTTCTCTGTGTTTAAGGATATGTGGGATTAGCTTGGATCCCCTGAGTAATCTGGAACATTCTTCCCATTTCCGGTCAGTTTGTTAACCACAGTTCCATCAGATGCTCTAATTCTACTTTGCTATGCAACTTAGCAGAGATGCTAGATGTGGGCATTTTACAGTGGGGGTATTTTTTTTTTACCTATCACACACTCTAGAGGACTTTTTAAATTGGTTTTCTCATTTCTAAGGAAGGAAACTAAGAACAGTTTTATGTATCTGTAGTGGTTAGGAGTAGAGTCTGGCCATCCCTTGTGATTTGAAACGTGCTTACAAATGAATGAAAAGTTAAGTTTTAAAATAATTAGCCTCACATTTTGAAGAATCTCAATTACCATGACGTCAAGTTTTACTTCTGTTATTCAATGTGGTGGATCTGAAGGTGTTTTTGAAACCTAATTTTTGCTGTAGAGCATTGCTCTTCATGTTGTGTTTGCTGTGGTGACAAATATAATGCCTATTTCCACCCCCTTCGTCCTTGTTTGATTCCTCCGTGGAATTTAGGACAGGTTCTCACTCCCTCAGCCTCCCAGCTATGGGGAAAATGACACATTTCTGGCCAATGTGTTAAAGTGGTCTTGTTCTAGGGAAGATTCTGGGAGGGCATTTGCGTTTTCCTGAGACATGGGGCTACTGTCCGAAGTGTGAAGGGAGCAGAACAGAACCGGAATCTTTTATGGCATTAATAACCAATCACACTTGTACTAGTGACCTGCCACATCCACACTTCTTCTCCTGTAAGAAAATAAATCTGATTCATTTCGTTGCTTGCAGCCAGTAGCATCCTGGGCCCCTTCACGTACATGCACACACGCAGACTTCCACACACACCAACACTGCACCAGTTCCTCAGAAACAAATGGACTCAAATGAAATAAACATACATCAATACACTTAAATCTGTGAAGCCAAAGAACTTAAGACTTAGTGGAAGTCAAACAAACCAAGTCAAAACAAAATCCACCGAAACCTATGGCTTCTGAAGAAAATCTTTGAAAAAAAAAAAAAAGCTTAAATGTGGGGTTAGCACCTGCAGCTTAACAGCTAGGGCGCCAGCCACATACACCAGGGTGGTGGGTTTGAACCTGCCCACGCCTGCTAAACAGCAATGACAGCTACAACTACAACCAAAAGATAGCCAGGCATTGTGGTGCGTGCCTGTAGCCCCAGCTACTAGGGAGGCTCAGGCAAGAGAATCTCTTAAGCTCAAGGGTTTGAGGTTGCTGTGAGCTGTGACGTCATGGCAGTCTACAAAGGGCAACATTGTGGAACTCTGTCTTTAAAAAAAAAAACTTAAACACGAATAGTGTTCAATTATTTTTTCTAATATTAAAAGTTAAGAAAGACTTTTTTTCAAGTCTTTCTTGCTTGTGACTAAAAAAAAAAAACAGTAACTGAAAAAAAAAAGTTACCAATTTATCTCTGATAAAAAAGGCAAAATAATTCATTCAACAACTTTCTTCTAGGCTATATTACTTTAATTTCCCTGAAGAAATCAACCTACATAGGAAATTCTAGTCATATACATACGTATGTATATATGTATGAATAAATGGTTTTGATGCATAGGTCATCTAGTTAACAGTCACAACCATTTGGGGGTCGGGGTTCAGAGACGTGTAAAAATGAACCATCCCTGACAATCCCGCACTGCTAAGCAACTTAAAAGTAGGGCCAAATGCAAGAGTATAAATTTTTCAGCTTACTTTCATAAATCAAAGTATCTAGAGATCAGAAGCTTGAATTTCATTTTTATTAAGTAAATTTCAATAATCATAAAAACCTAAGACTTCTCTGATACATAAAGTGCAATTTTGTAAAAATATTTTTAGATAGAATGAAAGGATAAAATAATTTAACAATGCATTTCTCTTCTTCTGAAGTTTATGCTTGATCCCTGCCAACAGAGCAAATTCTTCAGAGACCATCAATCCTGTTATGCTACCAGCAGCTTCTGGGAAAGGAACTTCTGCAGAAATTATCACACATAAGGAACAGGGATAATCTTGTTAATATTGTGGACTTAAGTCCATTAGTATCCTTTTTTTATTGGCTATCAATACCTACTTTGTAAGTGTTAAGACTGTGTGCCAAATGTATCCCATGCTTTAAATCATATTTTAATCCTCCAATGATCCTGTGAAATAGATCCTCTTATTGTTGTTATTCTCATTTTTACAGATGAGGGAGCAATGTGAGGAATGGTTAGGTGATTCATCTGTTAAAAGTTTCTTGTTACTAAGTGATATTTATCTCATTGAAAGCACAGAAAGGATAAAGCCTTAAACAAAAAAAAGAGCAATGCCAATCTGCTAGATCATACAAACTGAGCTGAGGAAAGGGGTATTTGTTTATTATTTACACTTACCTGTTCATTCATTCATTGAAGGCAAATCTGTGGAGCATCCCCGTTAGGCAAATGCTCTGGAGGGCACCAGGCGCCACACACTGAATGAATGGCAGGTGCTCAGCCCTCGAAAGGGCCGTGGTGTGGGACACGGACCATGCCTGACACGCAAGGTTAACACCAAGTCATTTCATCCAGGAGCTTTGTTTACATTATGATAAAAATAAATTTGAACATAGTTTAACCGACCCTCACTAAACTGACTAACTTGCATAGCTGTTATCTTTAGAAAAATGCTTCCATGAAGCTGCGACTAACCGAATTGTAGCAGAGATGATACTGGGCTTCTTGATGCCTTGTAGTTTTTTTCAAATAATTATGAAAAGCAAAGGGGGAACTTAGGATGCTGTGTTAGTGCTTTCAGTATGATTAGGCTTAGTCTGTAAGGAGAAACCAATTAAAATAGTCAACCCACGTGGCGAAGGTGGATTTAAACAAACCCAGAGAAGCTAATTTTGGGAATTAGCTGTTTATTCCTGTTATAAAGGCCTCTTCTTAAAATTGAGAGTAGTTTACATTTTGAGAATTATATTTCATTCTCAGCCCACTTTTCACAAGTCAAAAGAAGAAATCATGTCATACACCTTAAAGTTTTCTTTTAATTTACCCATATAGTTCTTATTAATAATCCCAGTCATGGAGTTACAGCAAGGATCATTGAATAGTCTTGAAGAGCATCTAATCTTGTGATTTCTGTGCCGAGGGCAATGGGTCTCTGGGCGTCTTTGGTTTATTCTTGAATCTGCTGTTCTATATGGACATTGATTATTTTCTTTAGCTGAGGGGAAAAGTCTCAAACATACATATATTTATATACATATGTTTATATGCATATGATTATATATGTTATTAACATATATTTTTATATATTATAAATATATGTTATATGTAAACATATGTTTATAGGCATATAATTATATATAATGTATATATATAATGTGTATATATAAAACACATATGTTATAATTATATGCCTATAAACATATGTATATGAATATGCATATATTTTATATATTATAAATATATGTTATATATTTTATATATTATAAATATATGTTATATGATATATGTTATATCATATATATTTTATATATTATATATGTTATATATTATAAATATGTGTTATATTTATATATGAATATGCATATATTTTATATATTGTAAATATGTTATATGTAAACATATGTATTTATATACATTTATATACATATGTTTATATATGTATAAATATATGCCTATAAACATAAATATATGTATATACATGTATATACATATGTTTATAGGCATGTTATATATGTTATAATTACATGCCTATAAACATGTATATAAATTTGCATATGTTTACATATAACATACATTTATAATGTATATAAATATATGTTATACATATGTATATTATATATACATGATTTATATGTATATTATATATATATTATTTCTCACTAGTTTTCAAACTGATTTAAATGATATTAATAACATTAGCTGGAGTTATTTCAAAGTGTTTCTGAAGTCATAATGTCTTGACAATACTTTCCTAGTCAGTGAGATTTAACATATATTGGCCATCATGTGGAGAAGGTGGTCTTCAAAAGACCCACATTTCAAAAAGTAGTGGAAACTAGGTGATTATGGTCACCATGGAAGCAGTTTTGGAACTATTTTTCTGGATTGGCCATGGGGCTGCTGCCACATGAGGTCTGACAATTAATTTTGTAAACTCATGCTAAGGAAAGTGTCTGAAGGATGCACTAGGCAGTGGCATCAGAGCGTACCTTCCCAACGGGAGTACTTCAAGGGTGCCTGGAGTGATATTCAGCAATGAGTTATGTAGCAGTCTGTCTAGGATGAGTTGATGAACTTAACTGTTGACATTGTAATAGGACACTAGTAAATAAGTTATTGAATGAAGAAATAAATGACTGGACCATAGATCCAGTCCAACCTTTGCATGTTGGGGACATAGGTCAGTACTTTCCCAAGACCGTAGGCAATTGTGGTGGAAAGTCCCATACAGAAGTGTTCTGTGTCTGCTATGTCCGACTCATGGAAATATAATTGAGTTAGACAGACACATCACTCTATTGTGCTTTGTTTTATCATGCTTCACAGATAGTGTGTTTTGAACTTTTGTTGTTTTTTAATTTTTTACAAATTAAAGGTTTGTGGCAACTCTGCTTTCAGCAAAGTCTATTTAGGCCATTTTTCTTTTTTCTTTTCTTTTTTTTTTATTGAATGGTAACTGTGTACACTGATGCACTTTGGGGGTACAGTGTGGTGTTTTCACACACAATCCAAGACACTT
>NW_003852473.1:4265177-4295230 GCF_000181295.1 Otolemur garnettii
AGATTAGAGATTTTACTCTTTTTTTCTTGGTTAGGCTGGCCAAAGGTTTATCTATTTTATTGACCTTTTCAAAAAACCAACTTTTGGATTTATGCCATTTTTCTAACAGCACATGCTCACTTAGGGAGAGTCTCTGAGTAATATTTTTGGTAGTTCTCACAATATTTCAAACCTTTTCATTATTATTATATCTGTTACTATGATCTCTTATCAGCAACCTTAGTTGTTACTATTGTAATCATTTTGAGGTACCACGATTCATGCCCGTATAAGATAAAATGATAATCCATCAAGGTGTGTGTTCTGACAATTCACCAACCAGCAGCTCCCCCATCTGTCTCTCTCTCTCTCAGGTTTTCCTATTCTTATTATTAAAACTGGGCCAAATTAGTAACTTTCTAATGGCCTTTCAGTGTTCAAGTGAATGCAAGTGTTGCACATGTCTCAGTTCAAGTCAAAAGCTAGAAATGATGACGCTAATTGAGGAAGACCTGTCAAATGTTGATAGGCCAACAGCTAGGCCTCCTATCTCAAACAATTGGCTAAGTTATAAATGCAAAAGAAAAGTTCATGAAAGATATTAAAAGTCTTACTCCAGGAAACATCAGAATGATAAGGAAATGGAACATTCTCATTGCTGACATGGAGAGAGTTTCAGTGGTTCAGGTAGAAGATGAAACCAGCCACAACATTTGCTTAAGCAAAGCCTTATCCAGAGCAAAGGCCTAATTCTTCAATTTTGTGAAGGTTGAGAGAAGTCAGAAATCTACAGAGGAAAAGTTGGAAGCTAACAGGTTGGTTCCTCGGAAAGAAGCCGTCCCCATTACTTGATGCAAGGTGAAGCAGCTGGGGCTGATGCAGAATCTGCAGCAAGTTATCCAGAAGGTCCAGCCGAGATTATTGAGGAAGGGTCTACACTGAGCAACAGATTTTCACTGGTGATACGACAGCCTCATGTTGGAAGATTACACCATCTAGAACACTCATAGCTAGAGAGGACAAGTCAATGCTTGGTTTCAAAGTGAGACTATTGGCTTTCTTGGTTAACAGCTGATACAGCTGGTGAATTTAAGGTAAAGCTAATACTCATTTATCATTCTAAAAATCTGAGGGCCCCTAAGAGTTATGCTAAATCAACTCTGTCTGTGCTCTATGAACAGAATAACAAAGCCTAGATGACAGTAGACCTGTTTAAAGCATGGTTTATTATATATTTCAAACTCCCTGTGGAGAACTACTGCTCAGAAAAAAAGACTCCTTTCAAAATTTTACTGCTCATTGACAATGTACATGGTCACCCAAGGGCTTTGATAGGGATGTACAGGAGAGTAATGCTGTTTTCATGCCTACTAACATAACATTTATTCTTTAGGGTATGAATTAAAAGGTAATTCTGAGTTTCAGGTCTTATTATTTAAGAAATACATTTCATAAGGCTATAGCTGCCATATATAGTTATTCCTCTGATCAAGCTAGGCAAAGTGAATTGATAACCTCTGGAAAGAATTCACCATCCCAGCTATCATTATTTAAGAATATTCTTAATTCAGGCTGGGTGCAGTGGCTCACACTAATAATCCTAGCACTCTGGGAGGCTGAGGTGGGTGGATAGCCTGAGCTCATGAGTTCGAGACCAGCCTGAGCCAGAGTGAGACCCTGTCTCTAAAAATAGCCGGGAGTTGTGGCCGATGCCTGTAGTCCCAGCTACTTGGGAGGCTGGGGCAAGAGAATCACTTAAGCCCAAGAGTTTGAGGTTTTCTGTGAGATATAACGCCATGGAACTCTACTGGGGCAACAAGTGAAACTCTGTCTCAAGAAAAAAAAAGAATATTCCTAATTCAAAGAAGGAACCAGGATAACTGGAGAGTTTGGGTGAAATAAATTCCTACTCTGATTCCAAGGAGTGCAAGAATTTGAAGTCATTACAGATACGGTAGAAATACAAAGAGATTGAAAGAAAACTAGAATTAGAATTGGAGCCTGAAGTGATGACTGGATTACTGCCAACTGGTCATCAAACTTGAATAAATGAGGAGTTGATTTTTATGGATAAGCAAGAGGAATGGTTTCTAGACATAGAACCTACTTCTGTTGAAGATACTGTGAGCAATGTTGAAATGACAAGAAAGGATTAGAGTACTACATAAGCTTAGTTGGCAAAGCAATGGCAGGGTTTGAGAGGTTTAACTCTAATTTTCAAAGATGTTCTCTGGGCAAATGCTATCAAACAGTACCACGTGCTACAGAGAAAACCCTCATACCAGGGAGAGTCAATTAATGAGGCAAACTTCATTGTTGTCTTATTTTAAGAATTTTCCACAGCAAACCCAACCTTTAGTAACAACCACACAATCACTGGCCACCAACACTGAGGCAGGATCCTCCACCAGCAAAAACAGTATGACTCAGAAGGCATATGTGGTCTCTAGAATTTTCTAAAAATAGGTATTTTTAAGTTAAGGCATGTACCTTACTTTAGGGAATCATGTTAGTGCACACTTAATAAACTACAATGTAATGTAAACAACTCTTACATGCACAAGAAAAGCAAAAATATTGTATGATGCAATTAACGGCAACATTTACTTGATTATGCTGGTCTGGAATTGAACCACACTATCTCCAAGGTTCGTCTGTGTTATGAAAGGATCGTTACACTCAGTTCAGCCCATGGAAACTGCAAGACTATTTTGAGACTGTGGGTAAAGCTTGGCTCTACTTGGAGGTCATTTTCAGAGACAATAACCAGAAAATGTCTGCAAAAGTCAACAGCAATATCTCTAGTTATAGAGTTTATTAAAGTGTGGTTCCATAAACTTGCATTAAATTCCCAGGGATGTATGTTAAAATACAGATTCCCAGACACCACAGGTTTACTGAGTCAAACTTCCCGAAGGTAAAGTGTTCAGTTTATCATTTTCACTCATTTCTCTAGTGATTCTGATGGTCACTGAAGTTTGAGGACCACTGTGCTTGTAGGTGAGAGATACAGGTTAAATGCACGCTCTCAGGTTAGATTCTAAGGTGCTCCATGATCAGGGAAACATGATGTCTTTCTATATTTTCACCATTCTCTTGGGAAGAGAGAAATTTAGATAAGACTCCTCTTTCCTTGAGGTCATACAAGGGTACACGTGGCCTGAGAAAATACAGAGAAAGCTCTGCCTTCCAAGTCAGGCTATCTGCATAGTTATATAGTCCCTATTCCCCACACTGTCTCCCTCCTGCTCTTCCCTAACCTTTAACAAGTCTTATCTAAGCATGGCAGACAGCCTCTGAGTGCCAGGAGAGATGCAGGGTGAGGGTGCAGGGGAGCGTCATGACACTTAGGGTGACTATAGTGGAAATTAATGAGTCCCAAGGGGAAAAGTGCCTTGGGGACAGAGTAGATCCACTGTCCTCCAGGGGCTTCACTAATGTTTCCTTCTTGTACTGACCTTAATGAATCTGTATTTATTTCTCTTGTTTCATTAAGGAGAATACAACAGTTTTAAGAGACAAGTTTAGCACAAAATATCCCCTGGTATTCAGCCCACACAATTGCTCAGTTGCCCTTGAGGAAACTTTTTATTGTATGTGGATGATGTGGGGCAGGTTGCTTTTCATGGACTGTATGCATAAAATATTTTGAGTTGCTATAATATTGCAAGAAACAGGAGATAGTTTCTTTGTGAGTTAGCACTAATGTTTACTTCTCAGGGATAAATGAGATATTTAGCTCAAGTGGAAAGTAACAGGAGGCTGTGGTCTCAAAATGGAACCAAACACACCATAGTGGTTTGCATTAAATTGAGTAAAATTGCTATTAAATAAATACATCCTAATTGCTTTTCTTCATCAAATCATTCATTTTTATAATTTGTAGCTTTTAGACAATGCATTAATGACATCCAAATCAATCTGACTGGGAGCTCAGGAAACAATTAAGTTTAGAAGGGAAAGAATACAAGGAAATTACTGATAATATAAAAGTTTTCTCTGACTTACAAAGAAATGCTTTCAAATTTAAATAGTAAGGCTTTCCAAGATAATAATCACCATCTTACAAAGATATAGCTGCTGTAAACTTAACTTTCAAACCATTTAGATCAATCATTGTCCTTTATTCACACCTTTAAAGCTCTAGTGTGATGTAAAACACCAGAAATAAATCATGCTTTTTAATGTTTATATGTTGTAAGATAGGATTTTGACAAAAAAAATGTAGAGAATGCAGCATTATCCTTGAATCATTACTGTTTTTATTTTATAGGCAGTATACAGCAAAGGCCAGAGTCTGAGCAATTATTAACGAGGAGTTGAGGTTTCACCTCGCACAGGGTGGATGTAAATGAACTGTTAAGGCAGACAGAAACAGTCAAGAGATTCCCAGTTCTCTTATTGCTGCTTCTGCATTGAACCTTCTGCCTTATCATAACCATAAATGTTCTTCAGAGCTTAGCTGAAATGTAGCTTCTTGCTCAGATAGATTTCTATTCTTTAATCCTATGTCACATTTCTCCTATAATCTTTTATACTTGTCTCATTACATTTACTGGAGTTAGTGTAATATAGGCATTTGTGTACGTGTCTTATTCCAAGTTGTTCTCTGGGTTCCTTATGCTGAATGCCACGCCTTATTCCCTCTGTGCTTTGTGTGCTTCTTAGCACCTGCTGCTCCATGAGTGATGGACCAAGGAGCAAGGATGCTGAAAATGCATCCATCCTGAGTCCCAGCTTGAACCCAAGCTCGTGTCTAGGAGGGATTAAGACACATCTGATGATTTGGTGGGACAGAGTCATTGCCAGAGGTCTACTTATGTGAGCATTTTGGAGCCTTATGAAAGAGACCTTAATTACCAGGGAAGAAGAATCTGTTGTGATGAAAGTGATTCAAAGAGAGGCAACAATGGTTGCAGCACAGGGTTGATTGTGAAGAAAGTATGAGATTAGACATTATCCTAACCCAGCTTCTCAATGGACTCCTGTGTGAGTCCCCTCATGTCAATAAACATGGATAAGTTCTTTGTACAAAAACTCTTCAAGCACTGGGTATCAGCATTACTGCTTAGACACACTGTAAAGTGTTAAGATCACAAGAAGGAGAAACATGAAAGATTCTATAAAATATGGCTCATGGACTGGAGCCCATTTATGAATAGGACCCTGATGAGATAGGGAACTTGAGTTAGAGACATAAATTGACTATGTCAATCAGCACACTGTGTAGTTCAGCTTGTAATAAGTCTCTTTATGCTAGTAAGACATTCTTGAGGGGAAGGAAGAATGTTCATTTCTATTCTGGGAGAATCTCCTTACTCTTGATAACCAAGAGTTGGTGGACTGGCCATTTTGAGAAAAACTGTAAGTTACTTTGACATCTCCTGGGTTCCAAGGTGCTGCTGTTGGTAGTAGAAGATAATAGTAGATGTGATAATGAGAGGATTTGGATTGGAGGGAAGAGCAAGGCAGATCCTAGTGAGAACTGTGTTACTGCAGAGAGCAACAGAGACATCCAGTGGGTTGGGACTGGTTTGTGAGTGTGTGTGAATATCTTCGTGGGAACTCTCTAATGTTTGTGAGGAATAACTTGTGATATGAAGTCATATGTGAAAGATACAAGCAAGCATCTGTTGTAGACTTGTGTTAGTGTTCCAGCCTCCTGCTATCATAGATGACAGAGCTTCTAAGATTAACCTCTTCTCTAAATTTGGGCACATCATCTATCTTATCAAGCTCTAAAAGATGTCCCTGCAGAAATGGAGGGGATTTCTTATACAAGGTGGGATGGCAAATACGTGTGAAAAGAGAGGCAGTAAGACTAGTGAATGGAATAAATAAAAGAATGGTAAGAAAATAGAGAAAGAAATATCAAAAGAATTAGAAAACAAGGAGATGGATATCATATATCCATATATATGTCTTCAGAAGTCTACCTATTTTTTGAAGGAATCACATCCACATTTTCTGTACATATTTGTTTGCTGTTTTTTTATGTATGAAATCATTTAAAAAATAAGAGAGCCTAGAAGTTTCTTGACAATATTTTATATTTATCAATGGTAATATTTTTATAAACCCACACAATACATCAAAATTCATCACCATCAATGGAAAATTAACTTTTGAAATTGACAAATACATTCACTGTCTCTGGTTTAAGACAGCTACCAAAAGAATAAATAAATCCCAATAGCCAACAGCAGGTATACTCAAGTTTCAACAAGACAAAAAATTTTTTAGACTGAAATCCTTTTTCATCCGTGTCATCACCTCCATCATCAACAAAAGGCATTCATCAAGTGACTATAAAAATAATTGTTTATATGCACTGTCTGTCCTCAAAAAGTGTCTAAAACCTGACATGAAAGTAGAGATGTGAGTGATATTTTGAACATTTACATGAAAAAATAAAAAATGAATTAAATCTATAATTTCCCATCCTTAGATTCTGTGCATATCTTTGCATGTGTGGAATGTCTGGCACATAGTAAATAGTTGATAATATTTCATGTATTTAAACAAGCAAACATAAATTTGAATAGTTGAATTGAGTGGAGAGAGGGATTAAGAATTAGAGACCAGGCAGGTCACCCTCAGAAAACCCCTACTTTTCCCCCCTGGATTGCTTAGCTTGACCTCAGTTGTATCCTGGTTTGCTAAGACTTACCCATGAAGATGAGCATGGGTGCACCCTGTCCCATTCAATTAGAACCAGACATTTTGGGTGTTTCTAAATAAGAGCAGTGGAGTCCCATTTTTCTAGCAATCTCAGAGCTAGTCAAACACTAGAAACTATGATGGGACCATTGAGACCCATTTAGTTTAATCACCTCACTGTACAAAGGAAGAAACTGAGGTCCAGAGTGGCAAACTAACTGACCCTAAATCATACTATTGATTTTTCCTCCTTTGGGTTACTTGTTTCCTCTGAACAGTTGCTGGAAAAAGATAATCCTGTATGCGTTTGTCAAATAAAATTTATAGGATGCTGTTATTTTGGACTGAGCTTCCATACTAGGCCCAACAGACCAATCCAAAATGGAGTCCCTCCTGCTGAAGCTTCAGGCACCACCCCAAAACTGTGTTGTTTATCTGATCTTCCAAAAGATTAGGAGACAAAATAGCAAATCCCCACAGGCCAGATTTTGCTGACATGATAAGGGCATCCCCTCTGCTTTAGTCTTTATGAGGAGATTGACTTTGAAACTACCTATTCACTTTTTGTTCTCTGTTTCTGCTTTTCTCAGCCTTTTTCTTTGTCTATAAAGCCAATCTTCTCTACTGGGCTCATGGGAACAATTATTCTATTTCTCTAGAATGAGGTATTGCCTGATTCTAGAATTGCAAATAAAAGCCAAATAAGATCTTTAAACTAAATGCATGTAATTTTGTCTTTTGACACCTCCCAGGCCCCTTACTGAACCACAGTGCACAAAATGATTGTCTATGGAATGTTTGAACTGGCTGCTTCAATAAAATTACCATGTCCATTTGCTTAATTCCAAATACGCTCTTCGTTTAGGTAGGGTATTCTGAGTTAACTGAGGACACTCTACTTCTGCCCTGGCTCTACACTGTTTCACAGGTTGATGGTCTGCCAGTTGACTCCTAGCCTCATTTTTACACTCTGAATTTGCTGATATTTCCTCACTGCCTCACTATTAGGCCTTAGGAGACTTAGACTAACTCTTACTGTCTGGGAAACAACTGCCCTCCAAATATCCACCACTATTTAATTTTCCAAGCTGGTATTGATTTCAGGAGTGTAGGCACATTCGGTTCTATGACTGAGTCCATTCTTCATATAGGATTTCCATAACCTATCTTTGACATCTCTCCACAATAGAGCTTAAAGCACTTGACTTGAGATGGGTTTATGAGCAAAGCACTGAGAGCAATTAACATTTGAATGAAAGCTACCTTTCTGTGGATTCTTCTATGTAACAGCTGTTAAATCAAATTACCTGTCTGCTGCAGACTACAGGCTGGTGGGTGTGTGTACCCTGGTGGGGATTACAAGGCACACATATGGGCAGGGATTAAGGGAACTGGATTGCAATTTTGAAGTCTAGGTAATAGTCCCAGTGACCTCTGAGAAAAAACACATGAAGAAGGATCAATATAGGATTATTCAAGAATATTTTAGTATTTATGGACTCACTCTATTTATCAAACCTGCAGGATCATCTAAACTAAAAAGAACAGAAACACTGACAATGCTTTTTCTTGTGAGTTTATATTAACTCCTACATTTGAAATTTACCTTTCAGTTAAACGCTTTCCCAGATGGGTTACCTTCATGTTAGTAATTTTGACCAAACCAGAGGTTTTGCCACACATGAAAGATTTTGTGTTTTGGTTATTCTTTATGGCTATGTTGTAAATGGCCAAAGTGAAGAATAAAACTGTTATGTTAGAGAGAATATGCTGCCTGAATCAAAATAAAAGATTTGGGAATTATTCACTTGTAATGCCAGTGTTCTAACTCTGTGAGACTGGAGAGAAACTCAGGCGCCAAGGGCAGTGGTAAATGCTTTATTCAACTCATGGAGGGCTACTGAGCTAAGTTATGTGAAAATTCTGCCCTAGCTGCTGGTGGCCAGGGAGGTAAGTCATACATTGCAATCTGTGATCCACAGTCCACACAGGGGAGAGGTCCTGTGCACCTTGATATCCAAGGGAACAAAAGTGGCAGCTGGCTCGGCAGCAGTTATATAGGGTGACTTCACTGCACACAGTTGTGGCCATCTAGGAGCACAAGGCTCCTTCCCATGGTTGATAAAGCCCAACACATTCCTTACTCCACATCACTGAAGGCAAGCAGTTTAGACACCATCTCTCATATCTCAAGGAGAAATTGTACTTATAAAATCCTGCCCATATTCATCCAAACCATCATTGTCAATACCTACATTTGACCAGTGTTATGTGTGTGTCTACAAGACACTGTAGAATTTGAATTATTTAGAAATAATGATGCTCAAATGAGTCACATATTAAAAATAAAATATTTGGGATACTTTAGTCTTGTATTGTTTTAACACACTCTGTCTTTGAAAAATTTCAAACTCCTGTGGAGTAACAAGCTCATATTTACTCGTAGAAGTTGAAGTACAGAAATGCTCTGTAGCTTGTATAAAGGCCACAGAACCAAGAGGTTGGAGGAACCAGGATTTATACAGGTGATTTGACTTTCATGCCTTAGTTTGCAGCCTCTCGACCCTATATCACAGTTAAAGCTCCGTTGTGTTTTTTCCTGTTACACAAATCTTTGTGCAGTGGACTACAGAAAGGAAAATGGAAGTACGGTTTATTGTAATGGCTGCAAAGGTTGTGAATAGCCCTCCTCCTGGGCCCTCTGTTGTCTCCCTGGGCTCACCCTCCTCCTTTCAGGCCTTTTGTTCTGCCTTGGTTTACATCTCTGAGAATCCCTTTAATGGCTGTGTTTTGGCTATGTAGTTTGTTATTATCAAGTCTTTAAATAATTAAAAATTAATGCCCTTTAGGAAAATCTTCCCTTTTTTATTTTTTTCTCATTAAAATATCAAACAGGATTCCTAGCCTAATTGACACCATTCTTCTAAATAACACATGTTCTATTTTGCAAGATGTACATCATGCAAATTATCTAACATTATATTTGCTATTTATATTTTTATTTACTTGTTTAGAGCAGTTTTTAAAAAATTGAGTAGTTATCATCATCTGGACATTGAAAAATACTAACACATTTTTATTACATTTACCAACACATAAATTATAGATGAAAGAAATGCATTTTTAAAAAAGCATTAGTACTACACTTATTTTTGTTTTGTTCTATTTTGCCACAGAAAATCTATAAATAAAGCATGAGCAACAATGTGTTTCATTTAATTAAAGCTCCAGTTTTGAATACAAACCAATCCATAGCATAGCCATATATCAAGATGGAAGTAAACATCCAATCGTGGGGTTTTAGATGGTTTGATGAAATGATATTCATGGAATGTTTTCCCCACACTATTATTATTTAGAAAATTACATTCCTGTCACATCTAACCTTTGCTCTAACTAACATTAAATAATAATGACTAATGGATGTGAAAGACATTTCCTTATTTAAAATGCAAAAAACCTATTAATAAATAAAAACATAAAATTAATTGTCAGGCAGTACCACATTAGATTAAGTTATTAGCAATATGCTGCCATATATTAATTTCTACAGCAACTAGCCAGAAGCTGAATAATTTACCCTAAGAATAATATCACAGCCCTTCTTTGGGCAAAGCCTAGACATTTGTTCTTATTGGATATCTGCCAAGGGTGTTAGCTTTCAGAAAAGGCAAAAGATTGATAAGACAGAATTCTGCATTCAATATGTTTGACAAGAGAAGTAAAAGAAAACTACTTTCCTTTAGTATTATGGTCAGGTTATCAAATTTTTATAAATCTTTTGGACCTAACTTAATTTTCATTTAAATATGAACATGTTTTATTGTAGAAAAATTTAGAGATTCTGAAGTACTTACAGGTGAATTAACTTATCAATTCTCAAAATAGTCATTTGAGAAAGGAAGGGCTGGTGTTAAATGCTCCATGTTGCGGAACAGGGGGTGGAGGCTTTGAGGGGCTCTCTGATTTTCTCACAGGGAAATGACTGGTGGGTTTTGATTGGTCTAACAGCACATTAGAGAGATTAATTGTTATCTTGCAATGAAAATGAAACTCTAGGCAAATACCTTTGGTAAGTGAAAAAGAAGAGTCATCTTTGCGAAAGGAAGGGCAAGAAATGGTCAAGGCCTATGGGAGACAGCACAGTTATTTAAAAATCAAAATGTTAGCATTGTGTCTGCTGCTTATTAGGCTCTGCTGGAATGGGAGAAACAGGAGTTTCTGAACACTCATCACTGGCCCTCCAAGGACAGGAGGAGTAAGCCTGTTCCGGGAGTGCGCTGACTCCTCTTGGGGTTCCGACTTCTCCCACACATACCTTCATCTCATCAGGGACAGTACTGATTGCCTTTCCTGACTGTTCTGTGTGAAAACATAGGCATGGGATGATTTTACTTTCTTCTTAGGTGATATTGCTACGGTAAATTGAATAATTACACTTTATTTTCACTGGCCTTTTTGTACATTGGTCATTATGAAAATTTCGAGATGCACAAGGATTAAGAAAAGCAAGCTCTATGCAGATGGAAATAAATGAAGCCTTCCCAGCAAAACCAATAAGCCCAGCAAGTTGAAACTTACATAGGTGAATTAGAAAGGACGCTGTCAACTGTGTTTCTGAGAAGTAAAATAATGGACCGTAACACACTCTGTCTCAAAACTTTTGTAGTGACCTTTGTATTATAATTATGCATCTCCTTGGCCATGAGAGTTTGCAGTCGTGTCCCTTGAGGAAGGTAGAATGTATTTTCCACCTGCTGGATGTTGAGCTCGGCCAAATGACTGGCCATAGCCATTGAAATGTTGGTAAAGTGCAGCTGGTGTGTAGGAAGCCAAGGTTGATGAGCTTCTTGTGTTTCTTCTCATCCTCTGTAGTCTTGCCAGTTTTTTATGAGAAGACTAGTAGGTTGGTACTGGTCTAAGGAAGAGTGTTCACTTGAACCTAACCTGCTGCATAAAACTCAACCCAGCCAAATCTATCAGAACCAAATACTAAAAACCACAGAAAAATGCTGGATGTAGGCCATAGTGTTGGATGGTTTGTTACTTAGTATTGTTGATGTTAAGTAATGGCTAGCTGATGTAATCATCACCCATCCAGTATGCCAAACCATGAACTTAAACATCACAACTATTGAGTTTTGTTTTTAAGGAAAATCATGCTAAGGTTTTTAAAAATATATAATAATTATAAAAAAATTTATGCAGTAAATAGGATACAAAAAGAAAGAAGAAAAGAAAAAAAAGAAAAAGAAAACTACAAGCTACCAGCTACCATCATTGCAGGCATACATTTTCTTTCCCATGAATTTCTACAATTCATAATAGCTTTACATGTGATCTTAGCCAAAAGGCTAAAAAACAATCGAATTTTGTAATAGTTTTACATTTATAAAAATATTACAGAGATAGTATAGAGAATTTTTGTATACCCCTCTACATACCCGGTTTTATTTATAGTTAATTTCCTACATTAACATGGTGCTTAAAAAAAATAAAACAAACTAATGAACCAAGATCTGTACATTATTCATTTATTTTTGAGACAGAGTTTCACTTTGTCACCCTTGGTAGAGTGCCATGGCATCACAGCTCACAGCAACCTCAAACTCTTGGGTTTAAGCAATTGTCTTGCCTCAGCCTCCCAAGTAGCTAGGATTACAGGTGCCTGCCACAAAGCCCAGCTATGTTTAGAGACGGGGTCTTACTCTTGCTTAGGCTGGTCTTAAACTTGTCAGCTCAGGCAATCCACCCACCTTGGCCTCCCAGAGTGCTAGAATTACAGGTGCAAGCCACCATGCCTGGCCATCTGTACATCATTAATAACTACACTTGAAAATTTATTCAAATTTCACTATTTTTTCTTAATGTTTTCTGTTTCAGGATCCCATTCTGGATATTCATTACATTTAATCATCACATGTCCTTAGTCTCCTCTGGTCTGTGATAGTTGCAGGGAGTATGGGGACCAAAGACTCCATTCTTGGTAAGAGAAAACGCCTCCCACAAGAGGGGAAAATAATAAAGTAAGGAGAATCAAGTGGAATAAAAAAGGACAGCTACCTTACCTTTAAACCAGTTGCTACTAAATTTCTTATCTGAGCAAGTTTCCTGCTTTTCCTAGAAGCCTGGCCTGTAAGGGAGACAGTTTACTAACACCCCTGCTGGGTTTGTAAGCACTCTGAAGGAATAATGGCCACAGAGGATGGTGTGTGCAAGGCCTAGCAAGAAATATTAACTAGGCTGCCTCCTGCCCAGTCAACAGCCAAAGTAAATACTCATTGTGGCAATTTGTATTTGGCTGGGGCAGAGATCAAGGGAATAGCTTGAGTGCTAAAATATTGGTAGGAGGTCTTATATCCCTTATTGCAGAGGATGATCCTCTTTGGTGGTGATGAGACGAAAATTCCTCTCTCCCACTTATTCTTCAGAGGAGATTGATGCCAGTGGCACTTTACTCCACAGTGAACTAGTGGGTATTAACACTCCACTAGGAATTTGTGCGTGTGACCACAGACAGGAGGCTGACCCCACACAAGGCTCAGGTTTCAGATTTCTCAAGACTGCTCAGACCCTTAAAGTTAATGATTATAGAAACAATAGGAGCTGACATGCTTTTTCAGAGAAACTGATGATGTCTTTGTTCTCCTCCTTAGCTTACTCTCTGGGCTAATGAGCCTTCAGTAAAAGCTGAGTGGAACTGACGGTTGGGGCCACCTGCCAGAACCCCACAAATGGGCAGTGGTCCCCTGTAATCCCAACTTTGAAAATTCTATTCTGTATGTCTTGTCCTTCTTTCTCTCGTTCTTTGTAACTTTATATTTCTTCACACTCACAGTTCCACAGGTCTTAACAAGCCCTGCCCCCCAGGCAGGACCCTGGCAATGGTTTCTCAGACTTTTCTTGTATATGTATGTTATGTGTTTTACTTTAATTGTTTTGAGGATTGTTGATCAGTTATTTAGTAGAATACTTCTGTTGGGATTAGCTGATCTTTTCCTCAAGTTTCAACTGGGGCAATGGATTTTGCAGAGGAAGAACACACAGATTAAGTGTCATTATCAAAGTATAAGCTATTAACATGATTTATCACTGATGATTTTAACTCTTACAACTGACAAAGGTTGTGTTTGCCAGAATTCTCCATTAGAAATTTATCCCCTCAATTTTCATACCCTACTTTTTGAAATAGGCATCCATTTTTATATACATTTCAATTTTATCAAAATAAAACATGCTTATTAATTTGAAAGTTAAATAAAGAGAACTACAAAGCTTTAAACATTCAGTGTCAAATTCCATCATTCTCACCATTAGAAGTGAGCATTTTTGATGATTCCCCATTCCCAATCCAACATCTGGCCAGCCATTTGTCTATCTTCTGTCTAGAAATTTCTTTTCTGAAATTTCATATAAGTGGAATTATACTAGTATGTGATCTTTTAGTCTGACTTTTGCTTAGCATAACACTTTTGACTTTTATACATGTTATAACATATATCTACAGTTTGTTCTTTGTTATCACTGAACAATATTTTCTTTAATGGATATTCCAAATTTTGTTTAGTTATTTGTAAGTTGAGAGACACGAGAATTGTTTCTACTTTAAGGTTATTATGAATAACACTACTGTGAACTTTGGTACACAAGTCTTTCTGAGGACCATTCTTTTATTTCTCTTCAGTAGGTATTTAGGCGAGAAATTACTGAGTCATATAGTAAATTTATGTTTAAGTTTTTAAGAACTTGCTAGACTATTTTCCAAAGTGGCTGTACTATTTTATATTCTCATGAGCCAAGGTGAAGTTTCTTCACATCCTTGCCAAGTTTTATTATTGTTTTTGTTTAAAACTAAACAAAGTGGTAATAATGTATTACAATAGTGTAGTTTTAATGTGTACTTACCTAATAATTAATAATGATGACTATCTTTCCATTTGTTTGTTAGTTTTTTTTTTTGGGTAAAATGTCTAATCAAATTTTATGCCCAATATTTTACTGGATTATATGTCTTCTTATTGTTTAATTCTTTCCATATTTTGGTATAAGTTCTTTATCAGAAGTATCCATGAGGAAGATTTTTCTCTTGGTCTGTGGATTATCTTTTTATTTTCCCAATTGTTTCTTTAGAAGTATATTTTAATGAACAATTTGAATATAGTTTATATATTTTAATATATTGTGGTCTTGGTATTATGTCTAAGAAAATCTTCACTGGTCAAGGTCACAAAATTTTCTCTTGTACTTACATCTAAAAGTTTTATAGTTTTAGCTTTTATATTTAGGACTTTGATCTGTATTGGGTCAACTTTTGATCAAGGCTTGAATTTATCCTTTTTGCATGTGGATATCTAATAGTCAGTCCTACACCTTTTGTGAAGAAGACGGCTTTTTCTCGCTGAATAGGCTTGGCAACCTTCTTGAAGATAAATAAACCACAATTGTAAGGTATTATTTCTGGACTCTTAATTCTACCACATTAATTTATAGTTTTATCTTTTTATTTTCTTCTTGGTATAATCTGTCTTCTTCAGGTTGTTTATTAATTGGCCTGATATTTTTCTTTCAGTTGGCTTTCATCAGTTATCTAATTCTTGGTGTTCTGCTAATGTCTACAGATGAAGATTAAAAAGCTATTAAATACTCTGGATGTGAAGATAATACTTGTGGACTTTAGACTTCCATTGTAGGGTGATGTTTCAACCATTTGGAGGTAAGTTAGGACATAATTTATAAAGTAATAGACAGCGCTTTAAAAATTTCTTCCTTTTAATAGGAAGAAATTGCCTCTGATCTTCTAAGTGAAGAAACAGAGGGAAAAAAAATGGTGTCATGCAAGCTTGATAAGTTTAAAACCATAGATTATGGAAAAGTTGTATTTCTAACTGAAAAATCACTAGTATAATTTAGACAACAGTGATAATTGTAATTTCCTATACTTTCCTTAAATAGTAAACTAAGGATTTACTTATTTTTGTTTCCAATCTTCCTAGAATGTGTGTTTTTTGGATTTGTAATACCAGACTCTGATATTCTGACTCTGCCACTTCCTTTATGACCTGGGGCAAGTTACATGTCTCTCTAAACGTCAGTATCACATTTGAAAATGGGGATAATGAGAGTGTCTATTCATACTGAGTGAGCACACTTGAGGTACCTAGGACCATGCTGCAGACAGTTTGTTCTGCATCATGTATTTTTGTCTTCTGCTTCCTCTCCCTCTCCCATGCCCTCCTCTTTTCTCCTTTTTTGAAACTTTCTTTTGTTACATCTTCAGATGTCTTTTCTGAATCATCCATGGCATTTTCTATTTGGAGGTTACCAAAAATATCCATGTTGGATAATCTGTGTTCTTAAGGCATGTTAATTTAGCTTTAAATGCCTTTCACGTCTGCACTTGCCGTGTTTATGTCAAGCTATTTGTTGAGTTAGTGAATTGACTTTTCCATTCCTTGCTATTTCCAATTTATTTTTTCCTATAAACAAGTATATTTCTTCAGAATTACAATCTCCCTCTGCATATCTTTCTATTTTTATAATGTATTTACATTGAGTGGATTAATTTATAAATTTATTCCACAATTTAAAAATTGAATATCAATAATTAAATATTTCAATAAGTAATTCGTTCAATTTATAATTAGATACAATTTAGTATAATTTTAATATATATTTAATTCTTATTATTTTACATCACCTGGTCCTTTCAGGATCTCTCTCTTGTTTTGAGGGTCATATTTTCTAGGATTAAAACACTTTTTGAATGATGTGTTTTTGTTTATTAGTTTGCTTCAGTTTATTTGCAAGTATGTTATACCATTTTTTTGCATACAGCAGCAGCTCTTTTGAGGTCTTTCCTTTGCTGCATTATGGTGTAGGGAGTTTCTCGAACATTTAGCTATGTATAAACATGGGTGTAGAGCTACCTACTCAAAAACTACACTTTGAGAGCTGAGTATTTTGTATGCTACCCATGCCTTAGGGCATGAAACGGGGGTAGGGCTTTGAGGATGCTGCAGAATTGTGCTTGCTAAAAATAACCAGGATCTATGATTATGCCTGTGGTTTTGCTAAATACACTCTTTCAGGGCTCCCTGGTACTTTATTGTGGGATATGTTGCACACCTGTTTGTTTGGCCAAGCTATTAAGTCAGGCTGGCCCATTTGTGTACTTCTTTGTAAAATCCAGTTTTACCAATCCCTAAGTCATTTTAGCAAACCCCTACCCACTCTTGATATCTGATTAGGATTTTTATTTTCCATACCTCATCACTCTGGCCTTTCTTTAGCAAGAATTCTAAAGAAAGATCACCCAATCCCTGACGTTTCTTTTTAGTAATTTTCCATCCTCTGATCCCCACCTGCTCCTTGTTCAAGAGTCCCCACTTGCACATTCTGTGTTCATGGTTGAGCACAATCTCTCCTCTACCGAATGACCCCACAACAGTGGTTCTCATGCCCATTGCAACAGTCTTGAATAAAATCTATTTTACAAGGTTTTAACAAATACCATTGGATAATTTTTAACACACTTAAGCTAAAACATTGAGATTCCTGGGAGCAGAAAATTACCTCTTCATGGTATAATAAAAACTTTCCAAATATTATTTGTGGTTTCTGTTTCTTTATTATTATTTTACATTTTCTTTTGCTTTGGTTAAGCTAAATTGAGCTCTCTTTGAAATTTAAAATAACTCGAGGCTTTCTGTTTTTATATTGCTGTTTGATTTTTTGCCAACTCTTTATCTCTTATCAAAATGCTTTTCACATTTTAGTGTGGAATCACTAAATTTGGTTGTAGTAATTATATTTTGAAATAGGCTGTAGGGATCACAGCAAAACTTGCTTCTTTTCCCTTGGTTGGTTCACTGAAAGATCAACTCACAATTACAGCCAAATAATAAGAGAAAGGTTTACTTCCAAATGCCATGTGCATGGGAGGAACCACGAGAATGATTACCCAATGTCTCAGCAATGGTCTGATACCTTATATTTGCCTTTTTGAAGGGAGGGAGGAGAACATGGAGTACGGGTATAGCCAATGGTTTCTAGGGAAGATGAGTAGGTGGGGAGAAACAGATTGACTTGTAATTTAACCTGAGAGATAGATATTGCATTTTAAATAATTTGAGGGCAGTGCCTGTTCTTCAGTGGCTAGGGTGCTGGCCCCATATAGGGTGGCGGGTTCAAACCCGGCCCCAGCTAAACTGCAAGAAAACAATAGCTGGGTGTGTGGCAGGTGCCTGAAGTCCTAGCTACTTGGGAGACTGAGGCAAGAGAATCACCTAAGGCCAGAAGTTGGAGGTTGTTGTGAGTTGTGTGATGCCATGGCACTCTACCAAGGGCAATAAAGTAAGACTCTGTCTCAAAATAAATAAATAAATAATTTGGACCAGGTCTGTTAGCCTTCAGGGGAAGGAAAGAAAGTCAGTTGCCCTTTTTGATCCCCTAGTCAGGTCTGTCTGGTTTTATGCAGACAGAGGGAAAGCCCTTCCCAGTGCTTTCTGACTGTGAATGGCTTTTAATTTGAAATATTCTTTGTGTTAAGTAGTTATATTTGGGGGTAAAATTTCCTTAGCTCCTTCAAGGCCTTGATGCAAGGGGTAGGTTGAAGAGACATTAAAGATGTGCTACTTCCACATGTGTGTCACAAACTCAGGTCTTCATTTATAAACATTTGGGACTGCTCCTTACATTATTATACCCATCCCATTTTTCATTATCCCTGGCACCAAAATGTGTGTGAGGAAATTAGAGGATTTGTTTTAGAGGCAGTCATGATGGCAAGAAGCCCAGAGTTCATGGAGGGTAGCTTATGAAAGGAGAAGTCCCCTTTCCTGGCAGTCACAGTCAGGATGACCACTTTGGCCATTTGGGACAAGAGTCACTTTCATCCATCACTCTCTAGGGGAAGGATAGGGAAGGACTCACACAATCATAGAAATTGTTTAATAGTTTTTCTTCTTTTCACAGGAGAAAATCTTAACATTTGTTACCTTCAGGGCTAACACCTGCACGCTTATGTTTTCTAAATCAGGCCTTATGTAGTCAGAGAAATATTTCTTACAGATTCTAGTTGAAATAATAGAAATTTTAATTTCAGAAATGAAATATATTAAGCCACCTGAATATTTTTTAACTGAAAAAGAATTTCAAGTAAGAAAAAATATAGTACTAAAAGACTTGCTGTGGATTGAATGTTTATGTCACCACCCCAAATTCATATGTTGAAACCCTAATTCCAATGTGATGGTGTTAGAAGGTGAGACCTTTGGAAGGTTGTTGGGCCATGAAGGTGAAGGCTTCATGAATGGGATTGGTGCCCTTTTAAAAAGACATGAGAAAGCTTACTTCCTCTTGCTCTGTTCTCTGCCATCTGACGCTATATCAAGAAGGCAACTTTCTGCAAAACCAGGGAGAGAGTCCTCACAACACACCAGATATACTAGAGCCTTGAGTTTTAGACTTCCCAGCCTCTAGAACTGTGAGAAATTTTTGTTGTTTAAGCCACACCGTCTAAGATATTCTGTTACAGGAGACCAAATGAGTGAAGGCAAGATAAATAACAAAAAAAAAAAATTTTTTTTTTAAATTGTAAGGGATAAGGTATTTCATTCTTGGCTAAGGAGAGGGACTTAAATATATAGTAGAAACCTCATGTTTTATATGTGGGTCGAAACAAACTAAATAGTCAAAAGACAGTGTCAACTTATCTTTAAAAAATCTAACGCTGAGACATACATTCTAAAAAAGAGAGCTAGACAATTCTTTGTTTTACCTCTAAAAGGGATTTAACATGGAAAAATAACTATTTTCTCACTGGCAAATAGTAATGAGAGAATAGACTAGTCCCACAGTAAATGATTACATGAATAGCTGTTCATGGCCCCATCCCACCCATCGAGGTAGCTCAGTGAGCCTTTAATGTGCAGGTTCTCAACGCTGAGCAGCACAGAAGATGGGAAGATGAGCAAGACATACTCTGTGCTCAGACAGAACGTTAGATTCAATAAAGAGACATGAAAAGGTGATTGCACATTAACAACTCGGCAGAATTAATTGTAAATGGGATAAAATGGGTTGATTTACTTGAATAGGCTGTAGAAGCAATAACCTTCAATTGTGAGTTAAAATCATGGACTGTCAATGGGCACAGAACTTCCCCTGCCACACTTTTCATGGTTTTATAATTGAAATAAAAATGCCTTTGCCAAAAACCTACAAGATATGAGAAAGAGCCAAATAAATAATGTAGATAACCAATCTGTACACTTCTGAGGGCAAGAGGTGCAGGTGATCTTTGTGGTGTATATAACTAAGCTCCTCCTCAAGGGAAAGTCTGGAAACTGTTCTATCAGTCTTTACATGAGTCTCTTCTTAAATTGAAAATGCTCTATCTTCTTAAAACTCTCCATTCTAATTTACATATCATATACTTTTCTTGATGAATTTCTAGTAATACAGAAGATGCAATTTCCTAAAATAGTGTTCAGTTTGTCTAGATTCAGGATTTACCTTCTGAATAACTTGCTTCAATCAGTTAAACAAAGGTCAAAAGAGAAATTAGTCTTGTTTCTGGACATGCTATGTCAGACTTAGCCTCATTCTAAGTCATGTAAAGATAATCAAATTGGTAATTTACATATTTGGCAGGATAATTAACCTTCCCAAGTGCAGGCTTCAAATTAAATAAACTGACCTGCATGTAAACATAGTTACCCATAAAATGATTAATTTCAGTTGTCTCTGCTTGAAAGATGCAGTGAAATCAAACCAGGACTGTCCTGACTTCTGCTCCAGAAGACAGAGCCATGGCCAGTGAGAATCAGATTGTCTCCCTGGCTGGGAGGGGATGGAAGTTATTTTTTTTTTTTTCTTTTAGACTCTCTTGGAACTGACACAACACACCCTCCTGTTCTGCAAACACTATGCAGACCCAGATAGTTCCACTGTCACTTAGCAGAAGGCATGGGGACTGGATCAGCAATGATCACATACTTCAGCTGTGGCTGCAAAGTCCTTGCCCGTAAGCAGTTCAGGATTCCTCCATTTGTGGTCTCGGTGCTTAAGACATCTTTTCCTTGCTTAGTCACACGGGACAAGACTTATTTGTTGTAAAAGACAATGATCATGTTTCATTTTGAGTGAAGCCAAAGCCTGTGAATTACAAGAAGGAAAAAAAATCTTCACCCAGGAGGAAAGTTATTCTTGGTTCAAATGTCTTTATTCTCTCTGCTCCCTGGAGAACCAATTGTGCCATCAGATTGTAAACCAGACTACTGAACGACTAGAACTTTTGCTGCCTCTTTTCATTTTTGCTCTTCATTGAGATCTGTATCTGTGTCTATATATAGATATGTTTTCACATGTCTTTAAGGTATGGTGCTTTAAAATTAGCGTATGCATAAAGCTCATTAAGCTGAATGACGTGAGTGAATGTAGACAAAGCCTCGTGTGAGTGGCCAGAAGCCCATCCCTTACAAGCAGGTGCGCAGGCCATGATTAAGAGAAAGGGTAATTTTGAGGAGCAGGGTTTTAGCAGCAGCACACTTGCTTTTTGACTCATCTGAGGTTGCACCTGTGTTTTTGTAACTTTGATAGAGACTATTTCTTTTCCTAGGAACTAGATGAGTTTTTTAGCAGGCATTGATTACAGTGGAAAAGGTTGATGTGAGGCCATGATAATCACATAAGTGAAATGAGGTGTACTTCAAGAATGATTTGGGTGGCACCTGTGGCTCAAAGGCTTGGGGCTGGTGCCAGAGAAGTGGGGCTGGTGCCCATATACCGGAGGTTGTGGGTTCAAACCCAGCCCCAGCCAAAAACTGCAACAAAACAAAACCATTATTTTAGGATATATCTCACACGAGGGTTTCTACAATAACAACACAAGAAATGACATAATTGTAATAAAAAGCATTGGTGGAGTGTTGGAAGACATTAGGCATCTATATTGTCAGAAATTGCCTGATTTCTCCAGACTCACCTCAGTTTTCTGAGGTTCATCAGATAGCATGAAAGTCCCCTTTTGTTTTAAAATATTAGAAGCTTGAACTTATGGCAAAGCTTGAAAGACGTGGTAGGTCAGCAGCCAGTGAAATCACAACTTGAAAACAGCTACAGGAAACAAAGCTGAGAATGCTGACCATTTTGAAAAAATACAATGTTATGTTTTGGTAAAAAAGCATGAAACAAACATAAAACAAACAAAAAATGAAATAAATAAGGAATTGAGAGCCTACGAAAATTAGAAATGTACTTCCAATTTAGATTCACATTTTGAGGCAGAGTCTTTCAAAAGGCAGCCGCTTCCAGTAAGGTGTGTGGGATCATGAAACAAGGTTCTTTAATCCAAAGTGCTTTTCCCATTATCTTCAATCAAATTGTTATTCCTTCAGATCTTGGAATTCTGTTTTTTAAAAATGTTCCATGTAATCATTAATGATAAAACACATAGTGTAAGTGGTTATCAGCTAGTACATTCATTATCATCTAACACACTGTAAAAGTAATTAATGGCCAGCAGCTAATACACAGGGATATCGGAGCTCTTTGGCAGAGGCCCCCTCTGAGAAGGAGAGGCTCCCAGAAGGAAGTGAGGTGGTAATGGGGGGAGGCCTCCAGAGAAACCGACTTTGTATTTGAGAGGGAAGAAACAAAAACACAGAAGGTTGAAGGAAGAAGGAAATACAATGAAAAGGATAAAAATACTAAATGTAATACAAATGAGACAATACACAGAATACTAAAGAAAATAAGGAGGATGCTTACAACAACCAAAAAAGGTATAAATTCTGAGGGATTTGTTCCATGTAGCTTCAATCAGATTAAAGCAGGGGTCCTCAAACTTTTTAAACAGGGGGCCAGTTCACTGTCCCTCAGACCATTGGAGGGCCGGACTGCAGGCCCTGGGATGAGTTAGCTGCTAAGCAGGACAGGCAGCGGCAGCAAAAACACCTGGCAGGCTGGATAAATGTCCTAGGCAGGCTGCATGTGGCCCACGGGCCATAGTTTGAGGACGCCTGTATTAAAGTGTATTGGTGAGCATGTACCTTCCCCTCTGAGAGGGGCTGAGACTCCAGGCAGTCGACAGAGCAGGTACGGTTAGAATCCCTCCCATGGGTCTTAGGTGGGACAGGTTAGGGCAGGGTGTGGGGCAAGATGTTTCTCAGGACTTGGATTCTTTTCCTATGGGAAAGTGGCATTTGAGGGGATTAATTTCACTAGTAAATTTTCAGAATACCAATATTTGAATATTTTCAGATATTTTCTTGGAGAATTTTTTCTGTTGACAGGATTTGAGACAGAGCTCCCCAGCCAGTTTGTGAACAAGGACTAACTTCCTATAAGTACATACGGAAGAAGCTGTCAGAGTCCTAAAAATATTCATTTATTTATATTACAATAATTATAATACTATAATAAATTTAAGAGAGTAATCAAAGATGGATGCAATGTTATAGGAAAAAATACATTTTCTAAAATGTCCTATTCAAAATGGAAAAATATACAAATATATCAGTTTAGAATTAACTGATATTATGATACATTAACTGCCTTATGATAGATTTTAGCACACTACTAAATGATATGGAAAATATATAAGAAGGAGTAGATTAATACATAAATTGATATATAGAGACAGGAGTATACAGAACGCAGTGCTACATTTATAAAACAAGCAATTTATGAAAGAAGACAAGGAAATATAAGGACATGGTATGATGGTTATATTTGTGTGGTGTGATCAGGAATGCCTTTATTGTCCTTCTGTGTTTTCATATTTTCAGTTTTTTGTAACGGGCATTGAATAATTTTCTAAGCAGAAATGTATAATAAGCGTAAATCTGAAGTGCCCATTATACTCTGTAAAATTCCAGAGGAGGCTGCAGCCTTCTGAACCATGTCAGATTCTGAGCTTTCCATTTCCAGCCAGCTTCCAGACGCTCGGACTGGCATTTGGTGAAGTGGTTTCTTGGTTTCAAGGTCCCTTGGCCCAACTCTTAGAAGTCCATGGAACAGATGGCTTCCATTTGAAGGACTTATCTGGTCATAGACAAAAGCAACTCTGTTCCTTTGTGCTAAAGGAAACAGGACAATGGCCAGGGTACATTTTGAGTTCTGGCATTTTTTCTGATTCTTTCATGCAAAGGTTTTGTTGCTGAACTCTGTTTCTCAGAAAGGGTAAAATCAGTGTCCTGGGAGTTTCTATAGAGCATTTAAACACCTCTGTAGTAGTTCTCCTTATGATGTATAGACCAATGGACTAAACCAGAGGTGTCCTGGGCAGGAGCAGGCATGCAGGTGTGGGCTGTTTCCTGATGCTCCTCTTGAGGTCTCCGGGTCAGCTTTCTCCTTTCTAACTCCCTTAACCCTTTGGATGTGTGTGGGGGCGACAGACCCAAGGGAACACACTAGGCAGCGGCCATCACACATTTGCGACTCCAGCAGACCTACCAAGCTCCCTCCTGCTGCTGGTCAAGTAACAGAGGTAGCAGGGCAGTGGGGGCCTAAACCCCTGCGTTTTGATGCAGGGACCAAGCAGGCCAGCAGGAAATCCAGCTGGCCAGCAGGTCTAAGATTCCAACACATGTGCTGCCACAGAAAAAAGAAATCTCTTTTACTTACAACTGTTGTGAAGTCACCTTTTGTTTCTTGCCTGTCCTTAATTCTTCCTCAAAGTCGAATTGGCAAGGTAAGTATTGATCCGCTCTGCTGCCTACTTCCTCTACATGGAGGTCTTGTTATTAGAATGTATTTAACACTGGGAGGGGCTTTCAATCATGGCGGCCCTGGGAGCAACCAGTGTGTTCCCCTTTCCTGCCAGCTACATCCAGGATCTCATGTAACCTTGAGCTTGTAAGTATTTCTTATTTCCTTTGATTTCAGCACAGCCTTAAACACCTCCAAGTATTTATGTACAAATTATTAACTTCCTCTAAATAAGGCTTCTAATGAAATGGAAAACATGTTCCTATTAATTTTCCTATTCTAATTGAATAAATAAATTTTCTCCAATTTATCAATGCCCGTCAGTCCTATACTGCCTCATCTTCCCACTACCCTCACAGTTATTAGGAAATTTGTGACTAAAAGGAGTGGTGTGGAGAAAATGGTATTGTCTTTACCTGGTTGTTTTCTACATTAATTCTTGACTCTGTAGAGTATGCAACATTAAGCAAAGTTTTCAAAGAATTTGATGTGCAGCAAAAGAGAGTAAAATCAACATTAGTAATTTAAAATAATTGTTTTGAGGCCTGACTTCTAATAGTTTAATTGTGTGACCTTGAGGAAGTCACTTCATTTCTCTGGCGGTCCCTCGAGTGTCAGTGAATGAGCTTTCCCCACTCTCCATGCTTGCTGTGAAATCTGTGAGATCTGATATTCCTGCGTGTAAAGGAAGTGTAAATCTCTACACAAGAGTGTGTCATCAGGGTGAAATATTAGTCTCAGGATCCGTATGATTTTGAAAATTGACAAATAGTGTTATGAGCTGGATTAGTTCTAAGAGACAACATAAAACAAAGCCAGGGAGATTTCCTCATCAGCATTATCTTCTGATGTTTGGAACCTGCTCCTGTTTGGCTTCCTCGAGGGCGAGAGGTGTGTCAATCACTGCTCAGTGCCATTCTCACTCCGCCTAGATTTCAGTGGGTGTGAGTATGAAAGAGTATAGGTGGAAACGTACTGCTTTCCACTATTCTAGATCCTCCCCAGACAAGCTAAGATTTGAAGGATGGGCAGAGCATGTTAAATCACTTTCACCAGGACCTCATTGAATTTTCATTTGATCTGTTGCTTGGCAGCCATTCAACCAATTCTTATTCCTTCAGGCTGTCAGAAGTTGCCAGTTTTCATGGATTGACTAGCCACATAAATAATTCCCAGCAGATTCACCCCATCTTCCTTGACATAGATGGTCATCTTCATTTCGCCAAAAGCCACTGTGGATGGCTTTGCCAACCATTCAGACTTGGGAGGAATCTGGGAAATTGTCACAAGTAGCAGTATGTGTCTGCATGCAGGCGCCTGTCATGATGTATGTTTTAAACTCTTAATGTGAAAAGAGAGCTTGAAAACATACATTGTATACATTTCATAAGTATCCAATTTAATAAAAGAATAATACATTAAAAAAAGTTTCTATTATGACATAGCAAACAGAAGAGAGGAGATTCCTTCTAGGGTGTTGGCAAATGAACCAAGAACTAAAGAACCAGTAATGAGACAAAAAGAACAGGAGGGAAATTCTTAGGAGCCACAAAGGCTAAGATGCTTCTCAAAACCAATTTTTGCTAATGATGCTAAAACTCATATTTTTAATAGGAGCTTATGAGGTAATTTTGTTTTTTGTTTTTGAGACCTTGTTCTTTTGGAAGAACCCATGTGAGATGAAGGGATTACTATTTGTTTGTTTCAATCTAGGAGGACATTTTGCCGTCCCTATGACCTGAAGGAACACATTTGTAAGGAAAATCCATGCCAACAAGTTGCTTCATTTATTCTGCATGTTTTATAATGATAGATCTTATTACTTTTATGATTAGATAAATGAATAGATGGAAAGCAAGTGAACAAACTGCTGGTGTAGGTTAAATCATACATTATTTTGGTTAAACTTGTGTATATACTACAGTATGTTAGAATCAACTATGCATGGGATCGTGTGGATATGGGTTCATATTTTAACTCTGGTTGGTTACTAGTTGTGCAACCAGGGACAAATTTACACTCTCAGAGGCTCTGCTTTCTTCACAGGACAGTGGACTTAGTAACTGCCCTACAGATTTTTTGAGGACCGTGAGATCAGTATATTGCATGCAAAGGGCCCACGTGAGTGGAGACACACAAGGCCGTTCAGTGAAGTTAGTTCACTTCTTCTTCATGAGTTCATGAATTTTCGTTAATGGAAACTGCTATACAATGCTGTTTTTATTAAATGACCACAAAACCTTATTTTTGAAATCAACTATACTGTTGCTGAAACACCTTATTGCAGAGCAAAGTGGTGATACCAGGGAGGCCAGAATGTGGGTGACAATGATTCTCATGTGAAGTGTAGGACCCGACGGGGTGCAAATGTACCGATAAGATTAAACAGTTTTAATCTACTTATCTGACAGCATCACAACTTGTTTAATATGTTAGATACAAATCTATTTTCTGGTTCTATTCCAAGACACCAGAAACTCAAAAAACCCTGATATTTCTTTCCAGATCTTTGAGGCAATTTGCTTACATGCTTGTGCCCATACATAGACGGTGTCAAGCACCTCGAACTCATTAGGCTAATGGTTTTCCTAAGCTTGAAAAACAGCATGATCCAGATGTTGGATAATACCTATGTGAGTCAGTAACTCACTTTATTTTAGCAGTTTAGCAACTGGGTACCATTGTTGCCTTGGCACTCAGTAAAAATATCGTGTTGCATATAATCAGCTCGTCCCAGACACATGTCATGCAACCTCCAGAGGCTTTTGGATTGAGAAAGAAATGTTACATTGTACACAGTCTGGATTTAGTGGGGCATCTATTTGGATGTACTGCAATCACATAGGTGAAGATTCTCTAATTAGAACATCTGATTTTCCACAGTGGTTTGTTCTCTCACAGTAACAGAAACTAGAGAGATGTCTATGTGGAAATGCCATCTGGTTTTCTGCTCCTTTAAGAAGTGTCAAGTGTCAAAACACCTACCAAAGCAGCGGAGGAAATGAGAAAGTCAGGACGATGTTTTAAGGAAAGAGCAGAAGCCAGAGCTTTCCCTGAGTGGAATTTATAATGTAGGATGAGTGAAAACCCCTCTTAGCTCCCTTGTTTCACACCCACATGGTATTTTCTGTCACACAACAGTTTAAAATACGGTGCTGTCCAAAGAATGGATATTGTACCTGATGAAACGTCAAGTCTTCTAACCTGGCCTGCTGCTTCCATCACGGTGCTGACTGCTTAGAAATCTGGATAAATCACAACACTTCTTTTTGTCTTCTGAAAGCTGAAGCTACCTCTTATCATTCATATCAACATTCATATCAACAAAATAATTGTTTTGTTGTCTTATTAACCTGATGTTTACTGAGTAAATATCTACTAACATTTACTGCATAAGCGGGAGCTTTTGTCAAGCCGTGACAAGTTATTGCATAATTTTAACATACAATTAAGTGGAAACATGAAATTGGCATTTCCTTTTCTATAATCTCCAACATGCAAATTGCAGAGCACCTCTGGATTGTCACAAATGGAGGCTTTCCTTCACAAGGCTGGCTAAATGACATTATAATATATGGCATAATTTGTCTTATCGATGGGCTTGATACCACAAAAAGTAACTCAGAAATGCACATTTCTCTGTTCTGGCGAGATAGGCAGGCAGGCTCAGGACCTTGTCGAGAGAATGCATTGATATGGGAGCGTTCTCAGAAAGCAAAGCCTTGCAGCCTGGACTTAGTTCCACTCAGTGGACAGAGTTCTGCCTGCAACACTTACGCAGCCAGAAAAATAACACTTGGAACAGTGGACTGTCTCTGCCCAAGGAGAAATGCTTTTGTTTTTATCCATTTCTATTTTTCTTCTTCATGCACAGATAGGCACCAAGTTCAGGCTGTCTGATGGCAGAGTAGAGACCAGCTACTGGAAGGGACATCCCTCAGGTGACCTTGCTTCATACTTTGCCCTGATGCAGGAGAGGCCTAGGACTGAGCAGGGGCTTCCAAGCTTAGAGAAATTTCTAGTCAATTTTCTTTGAAGGAATGATGAAGTCTGTAAGATTTAGAGAGATTTGGGGGCTCAAAATGTGTGTATAGGTCAGCAGCATTGACCTTGGCATTGCTGGGGTCTTATCAGAAATGGACAGTTCCAGGCCCCATCTTCAGCTGCTGAATCCGAATCTGCATTTTAACAAGATCCCTGGGAATGTATATGCACAGTCACATATGGGAAGCCCCGGTCTAAGTCACAGGGCATAGGTCTTACTCCATCATTTTATATTATATATAAAATATTATATTTTATATTATTTCATTTTATAAGGTAGTATTTTATATTATAAGCAATCATATTAGTGTTCTCCAGAGAAACAAAACCAATAGGATATGTATATTATATATATGTTATATCATATAATATGTATAAACATACTAAGATATTTATACATAATATATATGCATACATGCATATATACTGTATAATATACATACCTGACTAGGCAGTGATTTATTATAAGAAATTGGTTCATGTAATTATGGAGGCTAAGAAGTCACAAGATCCATCTAATACAAAGTGGGGGGTAGGGAAATGAGGGATCAGGGAGAGGAGAGGAGGGAGGGGAATGGGGGGTAAGGGAGGATGGCATCCTGCTGAAGGGTGGGACACAATTACAAGAGGGACTTTGCCTAACTATCACAACCAGTATAACCTATTCTTTGTACTCTCAATGAATCCTAAACAAGTAAGAAAAAAATGATCTGCAGTCAGCCGAATGGACACCCAGAAAAGCCAGTGGTGCCTAAGTCTGGCCTGAAAACAAGAGCTGATGATTTAAGTTCCAGTTTGAGGGCAGCAGGCTCAAGACCTAAAAAAAGCTTGTGTTTCAGTTTCAAACGCTGAAGGCAGGTGAAGACATATGTCTCAACTCATGTACTCAGGCAGGAGGGATTCCCTTTACTTAGAGAATGGGTCGGCCATTTTTTTTTTTGTTGTTGTTTGTTTCTATTCAGGACTTAAACTGATTGAATGGAGGCTGACCCACATGAGACGCTCACCATCCCTTGACTGATTCTGCAGATTCAAATGTGATTCTTATCCAAAAATGACCAACCCTCATAGACATACCCAGAATAATGTTTGCCCAAATAGCGAGTCATCTTGTAGTCTAGTCAAGTTGACAGATAAATTAATCATTACAACTGTAATGAATAACACATTTTCCTGTTGAATTCTGGATATTTTCTCTGCGCATTTGGTCTAGGCCACTACCAGGGGCCACTACCAGGGGCCACTACCATAACTGCATCAGAATATTGTTCTCAAAAACCCAGCAGACATTTTCCTTTCTCTCTCACCCTGTTCCTCCTACCTCTCAGAATATTGTTCTCAAAAACCAAGCAGACATTTTCCTTTCTCTCTCACCCTGTTCCTCCTACCTCTCACAGGATGGATAACAGCAGGACAAGTAGAGAAAGCAAAATCCTAAGGGAAAAATGTGATGTGAAGTGAGTCACTGCCCATTTCTACTGCCTGCTTTAGGCTTCAGGTTGTCTCCCCTTTCAATTTTTTCTGCCCCTATCATATTTTATTTGGAGATAATTTAGCAGCAAGTACAATTTTATTATATTTTTACAATTATTATTAGCTATGATAATTCAATTTTTTAGTTGATGTGTGTTATAAAGTTCCCGTGTCTGTATTGTAAA
>NW_003852473.1:4295508-4310726 GCF_000181295.1 Otolemur garnettii
TGGGATCACTGACGGTGTGTGTGAGTGAGAGCCACCTCAGGCATGGGTGGGCTGTGCCTGGGATCACTGACGGTGTGCGTGCCAGTGAGAGCCACCTCACGTATGGGTGGGCTGTGCGTGGGACTTGAGTTGACTATGGTTCTCCTTTGGTCAGCGGGTGGTGCACATCCAGAAAAGTGCGAGATGCAGCAACCTCTCTTGAAATACTTTTCCATTTCCATGTTATATAATAATGCTAAATAGTATTAAAATGTGAAACAATATCTAGTTCAACAGATTTTGCTAACAAAATCTGTAAAATAAAATTTGTCTGTGAATTTCTGGAAAAATATATACATTGCTATAGTCCAGCTTCCACAAACTCCATGTTTATGAATAAAGGAAAAGCTGTCATGAAAAAGAATGTAAAATTCTGTACTATCCTTTTTCCCCTCAGTTTATTCTGGCTAAAAGAAAAAATAGATACTGTTTTCCAGAAAGGTTCTTGCACATAGAGAATTTCAAGGGCTAATTTGTTTGTGGCTGAGCCAACTCCTGTTGAAGCCTTTGTTGGTAGGCTGAATTTTCCACAAGACGTGTTTTCCCTCCGTTCAGGTTTGGATCTGAAACGACCTAGCCATCTAAGGATGCAACCGAATGTCAGAAGTCATAGGCTTTGGAAAAATCTGTTGGTGCTCTTCCTCCATGAGGTCACTGACCCTTGCTCCTGGGAGGGAAGTGAGTGGAATTCCTGAATTATTTTAGCAATTGGTCCTGAAATTTGAGTTACTCCTCTTATTTGTTAGCTATAGTTACCATCTTATTCACGAGGAGGGATACATGTTTTCTTCTTAATCATGACTAGTCTGTGAGAGACTTTTAAAACAATAAAATTATATAATAACCACCAGACATTCATAAGCTACTTTTATTAAAAAGAAATAAAACCCTGAAATTTCATTTTATGTGGACACAGTATTTAGGATTTGACTCATGTAGATTTAGTCATGAATTACTTCTTTGTTTTCATCTCTTAATGAAATAAATCTGGTATTTCAAATGCTTTTGTATTTTCTTCTACACTTTTTCAGTAAATCTGGAAAAGTTTCTTTTTTCTCTTCATTTTATCCTAATAACTTCCAGCATAAAGCAATTGAATTGAAATAGATCTAACAAGGGTAAATTATTTAACAAATTATCATTTATCTTTACTAGATAAATCTCAAAATAGTTATTTTTTTCTTCCTTTCCTTTTATTTATTTTTTCTATTTCTGTTTGTGATGATATAACCTGAGAAAGACAAAGAAAAAAATTCATGGGGACTATCTATCATATTGTTATTATAGTTTTTCAATAAAGGGATAGAAATTATTCTGATTGTGTTTGGTCTAATATATACATTGGTTTAAACTGGACAACTCATTAAACATAGCTTTGCACAGCTTAGCAACCCTTGACCATAAATATATTTTAACCATCTTTTTACTTAAGATGACTAAGTTAATACTAAAATAACCCTGCACTTCAACTTAAGACTTAGGCAGGAATCAGCCAGTGATTTTAACTGTACTCAATTAACATCTTTATAAGGACACTCCAAGTGGCCCCGGGTGGAAGTTCCACAGACGCGGAGTCTTGGTCCATGAGGACCGACATTGTCCCCTTCTGTGACCAGTTGCATCAAACTTGAGGGTGAAATCTGGATGGTGAAAATATCTTGCTGTATGTCTTGGGAGAGGAAACTAAATATGGACAATTTGTGCCACTTTCTTCATATTTTTCATTTGTCCGCCAAACCCAATTAATGGTTCCTACTTCCGTTTTCAAGTCCTTAGAACTGAGGGGCTGGTTTTAACTCCCCCTGCCGGAGGACTCTAAGCTTTGTAGACATACTCAGTCTTTCGGTTCTTACGTTAATTTGGAAGCAATTCCAGAAATACCATAACATGATTTTAGGGAAAATCCTGGCTAGGGTATTTACTAGCTTTACACACATAAATATCTTCCCTAATCTCTATAAACCTCAGTTTCCTTCCTTTTCATTTCTCTTTTTTCATTTAAATATCCCGCACATTGTTGTAACCAGAATATGAGAAAACATGAAGGCCATGATAGGACTCAGCCCCTCTTGTCCTCCTCCTGTCTTTGCTCTCCTAGTCTCTCTCCTGCCGGCTCCTCCCTCTGACCTGCTGGCTCCTCCCTCTGACCTGCCGGCTCCTCCCTCTGACCCCTTCTCATCTTCTGTCGTCTTTATCTTGCTTCTCTCTCCTTCAAACCCAGAGCACCGCTCCAGGAAAACAGCTTCATTTCTTTTCGGACATACTTTGTGCTTCCTTTGATCTTGTCACAGATTCTTTTCAGTTCTGCCTATCAGTCTTTGCTAAATCCTTCCTTTAGAAACTGTTACCATTTATGCCAAGAAATATCTTCTGATCCACATGAACTCATTCAAACCATTTTCTTTCTCACATCGTATCCCCACTTGTCAAAATCCCTTGGGGATTGTTAAATAATATTAATTTTTTTTAAATAAAGCATTTAATGTAAAACTTCTTTGTTCCAGGGCTGTTGCATTTTGTTTTAATTTTTAAATATTACAAAATTGTTATCCTATGTTTTTCATAAACATTTTGTCAGATCATGATGAGAAGGAGGAAAGAGAAAAGGAAATCAAAATCCTCATGACTCAGGCATAATTTTTACTTATATTTGTTCCACATTGTTCTGGAAATCTTTTAATGCATATATACTGTGAGAAGGTCTAATATAATACTATACATGACCATGCAATTTTTAATTAAAGTACTTGATTCAATTATACTAGAATGTTTCAAGAGAAGAAAAACTCAGTATAATTGAAGTCATTTTAGAAATTTATGTTTTCCATCATAAGAAACAGAAAATATTACCTAAAAGATTATTATCATTGTTGTTGTTACTATTTTTGAGAGAGAGTCTCACACTGTCACCCTGGGTAGAGTGCCATGGCATCATAGCTCACAGCACAGCTCTTGGGCTTGAGCAATCCTCCTTCCTTAGCCTCCCGAGTAGCTAGGACTACAGGCTCCTGCCACGACACCCAGCTAGTTTTTCTATTTTTAGTAGGGTCTCACTCTTCCCCACGCTCGTCTTGAACTCCTGAGCTCGAGCAATCCTCCCAGGCCCAGAGACCTCGGATTACAGATATAAAACAGTGTGCCCAGCCTTTCAATATGAAAAAATATAGTTATGGAAACTATTTAGAGTTGGCAATCAATTTTTTAAATCTATGTTTCAATTTAACTCTGTATCAATTGACTGTCTGTTATGGAAGATGGACCTTCACAATTCTGTTTTCTTCTACACAGATCCAGTTCTTATTTGTTTTATTATTATTATTACACAATTTAGATATATAAAAGCAATGTTATCACCTGCAATGATATCCTGTGCAGTTTTTATTATTTCCATATATAATGGTATTTCACTCTCACCTGCTTCTGCTTCCTTATTTTTGCTGTGTTTCCCTTCGAGTAGTTTAAAGAGAGACTTGTGGGCACTCTGTTCTCTGTGTCTGTTCTCAGCTGCTTCATATTCGTACACAGTAGCCTTTCTCAGGATCACATCACAAGATAATGGTTTATTTTTTCATATTATTACAAGCATAGCCTCTTATCAAAATCACATGAAGCAAGTCTGGGGATGATTGGTTGTTTTCTCCCCTCACACGTGACTTGCTTTTCTCCCTGAATTCATGGGGGATTCCTTATTATCCTGGAAATCCTTAGTCAGCATGGGTCTTGATGGTGAGTGCTTGGACCAGATTGCCTTGAAACCTTAGCTATTCTTTTGGTTTCCAGATCCAGGTTTCATCACTGTTGCTCATTTCAGACAAACTTTTTTTGTATGCTCTATTTTAATTCTTCCATTCCATGTACTGAGTTCTTGACGTCATGGAGCTCAGTAATTGTTAGGTTGGATTTCCTTTGTCCATTCTTCGTGTCTACTGGCTTCTTTCTATTGATTTAATCTCTTTTAGATTTATCTGCTTTCAGAAATATTCTTAAGCCCTTCCCCTGTGATATTACCTTGTTTATACCCATGACTATTTTGTCTCACAATTTTCTAATATATATATATTCTTTAATAAGTAGAAATTTAAATTTGTATGTATAGCTTTGAAGTCCACCCTTTTTAAAAAAGAATCTCAGTCTCTTGTTTTATTATCTTTGAGTGACTGTTGGTTCAATTCATATTCACAAAAAGTTATTCTCTAGCATGGTAATTTTTCTTCTCTTTTGGGATGTGGGGGTTATATTTTCTTCTACAATAGATCTTTGCCATTTCTGTTCCTTTTTACTGCAATACCATTGCCTAGCTGGTGTGTGAGTCCTGTCATCTTGTTTGTGCATGGTTGGCTCTGTCTGATTATTTTGTTCAGTCTGATGTAGCATCTCACTGTATTTGAGAATTATTCCTTTTTTTCCATGATAGTTTGAAGAATGAGCCTTTCAGGGTGGTGCCTGTAGCTCAAAGGAATAAGGTGCCAGCCCCATATACCAGAAGTGGTAGGTTCGAACCTGGCTCCGGCCAAAAAAAAGAAAAAAAAGAATAAGCCTTCCCTGTGCTCCCTGTTGTTCTGTAGCCTGGGGAATTGTCAGGGGGTGGGGAGAGCTCCATCCATGAGGCATGCAGAGTTTTTCTTGCAAGGCTCTGGGAGATGTTCTGGTGAGGTGTCCATCCTGGTCGGGAAGGTGGGATCACATTTTGGTGGAGTCGCTGCAGTCTCAGCCTGAGTGGGATCACATCTCGGTGGAGGAGCCCATAGCTCTCAGTCTGTTCTGCTCTGGTGCGTAGCCTCAGAGCCTCTGTTTCTCTCCGTCAGCCCTCTTGTCACTTTCCTCATTTGTCTATTTTTCCCAGCCAGGATTTCCATTAGTTCTCAGTCAGAATTGGAGTGAAGCTGCTACTCACTCGGTTTGCCTTTCTCTGAACACGAGATTACAGTGAGTGCTCAGGAATTTTGCCATATTGCATGATGCTGTTTTTCTCCCCTCCATTCAAAATCCTGTCCTGCTCTGACTGTGAGTTTTGAAGTTTCTGGTGTAGACAATGTCCCTTTTGGGGGGCTGCTGACAGGTGACTATTGGTTTTTTAAAAAATGTATTTTCTTTTTTTTTGTTATTTTGTTAGTTGTGGGAAAGGGAGATTGTTTATTCTGCTATTTTAACATAGATTTTTCTCTTATGCTTTGTGTCCCCATAAACTAAGATATAATACTCAAGTTATGTGAATCTCAAGAAGCACTCCTAGCGGTTATGCTGGCGCTGTTGCACAAATTGGAGGTCTCGGGGGGGGGGGGATGTCTGGTCTCTGTTGCATTTCAACCCTGTGAATTGGGTCAGTTCCTCTTTGGGCCTGCTTCCTTGTTAATAAAACATTAGACTACACTGATAATAACAACTTCTTCAGTGGGTGGCTCTATGGAGGCACAGCCGAGAACATACATCTAGTGGAAAGTAGGACAGAAACACCCAATATTCATAGTCAAATGCATTTCATCATGGTGCCAGAACTGTACTAAAATATTGACATATACCTTTAGAAGGGGTTCAGATTAAATCTTAAATAATTTTCCTACATGATGGCAATTTTCTTTTATAAAAAGAAGAGTAACCTACGGAAGAAAATGAGAGAGAGCAATTAGTCCAAATCTCGGCCTCCATTTTCACAGAATATTGAGCGCTGCTTCAAATTTCATTAGAAATGGCTGTGCTGACGCGGACCACGGAGGCCTCTGATTTTCGAGGCTAGTTTTTGTTCTTTATGGGAAATTTCATCTTCTAGATTTAGCTTCTTTTGTTTGCCTCACCTTGTTAAATAAATAATGCAAGCAGCGGAGTCTGTGCAAGTGTGGGAGTCTCTGCTGACCTGCAAAGAACGTCTGTCAGGTGTGTTTTCTGTGAGAAATACAAGTCCAAAGCAGAAGTGAAAAACAACGAGATTTTGTCCAGTGTCTCATTCTCTGGCTGCTTGTGTGGATGCAGACGTGAGTGGGAGTGACAGCACCTGGCAGGGGCCTGGACTCTGAGCATGGTCCTAGGGCTGACCTGGCAGTCCTGACAGTCCTGACCCGGCCGGAGGCTGACTCACTCTGTGCGTCTATTTCCATCCGCAGGACCATGAAAACATCCCACAGTGCTGTGCGATACTCTGCAAGAGCGCTGGGGAATTTGCATGTGCCCCTCATTCAACCCTTGGAAAAGCACCTCGAGGGGGCATCACCCCTCACAGCCATGAGGAGAAAAGACCCGAATGGTGGAGACATTGCCACTGTCAAGTCTCCCAGCTGCTAAGTGTGACTCACTTGTGACTGGCTAGCAAGGACGCGTGTCCTGGTTTCTCAGATTACAAAGTCCCTGTTTCCCACTGTTCTCTATGGCTTCCCAGAAATCTCAGTTAACAGGAAGTTATTTTCTTCATTCCATGTTTTAACCACCTTATTGTGACACAATTTACATATCAAAAGTATACCCATTTAAACTGGACAATTCAATGGTTTTTAGTATAGTTACAGTATTGGATAACCATCACCATTATCTAATTTTAGAATATTTTCATCACATCAGAAAGAAAACACAGAGAGGAAAAAGACAACATGCAGAGGCAAAATAAAAAAAAATAATAAAACAAAATAAAAAGGAAAGCAAGAAAACAGAAAAAATGAAACTAATTTTTATCCCATATCATATACTCATACATTCAGCTGGCATCTTAAATTCTATCACAGAATTCCTGATATTTCAACAGTTGACCCCAGTGGTGAACCATTTAACGAGGCTTATGGTTTGGCCCTTGACCCTGTCTTTCTGAACTTACCTCTTGCTTCGCCTCTCTTGTCTTCTGCTGGGCATCTGATGACACGCGTTCGTCTGCCCCTCTTCCTGCCTCCCCAACACTGCTCTGCCTACAGCTTTTCTGAAGGTTTCATCCACTTGAAATCCTCCTCCGCAGATCTGCTCTCTGCAGCTGGCTCCCTTTCTCGCAGGAACGCTCATGTTTAGCACTTTGCTGATGATTATTATAGCAATAGCTATTTATTTCTTTCTTTTCCAAGCATGCAATACATGCTGTACAAACATTTATCTCCTCAGGCTTTACAACAACCATATTTACTGTAAAATGTTAGGTTTTTCCAACAAATGGAATAAAGATGACTTTGAAGACCCCCAGATCCCAGCCAGCAAGTGTGAGAGCACTGAGTATTTAGTCACTAAGTGAGTGGACAATCTGAATCTCAGACCAATGAATTCTGCTGGACTGCTGGCTACAATTACAGTTGCTCTTGTGTGAGTTGGAGTTGCCTATTAATATATAAACTAAAGCATAAAGTGCAGAATGGGTGACCCAAGCCGAAGCATTTGTGAAGAAGCATCTGGACAGTGTGGCCCTACCCATGTCCCTCTCCTCACTGGCCCACACACGGCCTTCACCTTGGTTTCCAATCTCTCTCCTCCAGCCTTCTCCAAGTTTTTTCCCTGGAGTAGTTTAAGCCTTCTGCTGCTCCGAGAGTCTTAGAAGGACACACCTGTCATGTTTCCTGGCCAATCCTGTAGCAGGGCTCTGAGCTGGAGAAGTGCCTGATGCCAGCTCAGTCCCTGCCCTGTGACCGTGCTAAGTAACACGAGTCTAAGGATGTGCAAGTCCCTTTTATGAACACGGGACAGGAATGTGCCTTGGACAGACTTGGGAACAAAAGTACAGTTGTCAAGACTTGCTCCAGGCTTTATAGAACTCATCTCAGTCCTGACAACAGCCTGTTTAAATACTCTTCGAACTGCTTTTCAAATAGATGAGATCTCTTATTTCACATGCAAAGGTCACTATGAAAGTCTTGAGACAGATTGTATTATGGTCGTTAGTTCTCTTGTAAGAGACATAGTGCACAGCGGCGTCCTTTCTGGTTCACCCACGCAGGTCTCACCCTGCTCAGCTCACCTGTGTCACCGAGGCCTCATTTGTTCCCATCCACACGGCACTCAGTTGGCTGCTGCGGAGCTGGGAAGAAAACATTTTCCATGATGACTTTCTCTTAAAGTCTTGAGTGTTTGCAATGTGCCTTTGGGAAACATACTCCTTCCCATGTGACAATTTTTCTGTGATTGCAAGAATTTAGAAGAGGCTGAGTGTCACTGAAAGAAGGAGAACAGTGACATCTTTGCTGTAGAAAAAGTGGTTCCTGAGAACACCCGGGTGACATTTATGGACACTGGAGCGGCACTACAGATGGATTGCCGGCAGTGTCTGGGATCCTGCACGATTACCTTTGAGTTAGGGACATTTCACCCCAAGGTGCCTCCCGCTTTGATAGATGGGCAGAAGTGTGTCCGTGTTGAATGGTGTGAGGAAATGCTGCTCAGATCCCCCGAGGCGAGTCTGGAGGCTCTTCTGACATCATTACTGGTTGGTGACGAAACCTGGATTTACCAGTTTGATCCAGAGAATAAGCTTCAGTTGACAGTGTGGATTTTTCCCCATAAAAATCCACCAGTAAAAGTGACGTGGCCCTAAAGTGTAGGGAAGCAAATGGTGGCAACATTTTTTCCAAAAGCAGTCAGGCTGCAGCTGTTTCTCTGGAGGAACAAAGGGCTCTTACTGCTCAGTGGGACACAACAGTGTGCACCAGAAGTTTGGGGGAAGCTTCAAGGATAGTGGCCAAGGAGAGGACAGTGGGGGACCACCTTGCACCACAACAATGGGTTTGCCCGCATGACCATCACCACCATTCAGTTCCTGGAGTCCACAGAGGCTTGACTCATCCACCCCATGTAATTATTTCCTATTCCCTACCGTAAAAAATCCCAGGCAGGGAAGGTTTTCCAGCCCTGAAGAAACTGTTCATGCTTATTAAAACTAGCGTATAGCCCTTGGAGAAAATGAGTGGAAAGAATGTTTTCAAAAATGGTTTACAAGAAAGCAAAGTGCATAGAATGTCATGGTGATTATGCTGAGAAATTACAGTGATCAAAATGATTTTAGATTTTTAAATTTTCGTATATCTCAAAATTTTTGTAGTTTCCCTTGCAGACTTGGTATATGACAGAAAGGGTGCGAGTCCCCAGGTCTGTTTGATGCCATAAGCGGTGAGCTAAGTTGTGAGTCCCCAGATCTGTCTTATACCATAAGCAGTGCGCTGAATCAGTTCAATGTGCACCAGGATCAAGTTATCCTGTGTAAATACACGTTTGTATTCAGTTCTTGTTCCATTGTATAACAAAGAGAAAGTGCCACATTTTGAGTATTACTCACAATATTGACACAAGAATAAAGACCTCAGTTTTAAAATACTTTATATTAATTTAAAGCAAATAAATGTTTTAATACACTTTTTAATAGAACTAGTCCATGAAGTATATACAATTCAAAATGAAGGGCCAGGTGAGGCTGTGCCTTTCCTGGAATATTTAAACCTAATTTATTATCTAATATATTTATATTAGTCAAACTAAAACATCTACATATTTCAATAAAAGGTATATGACTTTCATTGTGGGGGCCATAAAACCTTAAATAACTGCTTTCAAGCATTTAATTTTTATTTAATTGGAACCACTATGTGACTAAATGTCTTTTCTAATAGGTTAAATATCTTTCCCTACCTGCAGGATATGATGCTCTTTCATGTGAATTTTTCTAGTTTCTAAATCTGTCTGCCAGGTGCAGAGACTAATATACATAGGCACATTTATTCATGTATATGTACATGAAGGTTTGAGTTTAAAATGTATATGAATGTCCATGGTTGATCACCTCTTACATTTTAGTTACATAATACCATTTTTTCTCCTAAATGTTTAAGTAGAGGATTTTAGATATTCTATTAATTTTCTTTTTTATCAAAATTAGCTTTGATCATTTTGATTGCATAAATGGCCAAATTTCTGTTCTTAGATTTACTTTACAGTAGAAGATGATCTTTGTGGAAATACTTGCTCACGGCAGTATTGAAAGTCTTGAATCTTCAGTCTGGAAATTTGAGACTGTGTGTAAATTGAAAACAAAGTACTACCATCCAAAAAATTAACTTTCCTGAGATGATTTTTAGTTTTTACATTTATACATCTACTTTCATTCCTAGAAGATGAACTAGTTGGTACCAATGTGATGTTCATAAAATTATAATCCTAGAAGTTGTGATCCTGACACCTGGTGAGGAGCAAAAGATGCTTTCTGAATGAATGGATGAATGGATGACTGGTGAATGAAAAAAAGTAGCATAAGGAAGAATTGGCAGGGGCCTATAACTTTAGAACTGTAAGCAATGGTTCCATGAATGGCAGAGACATTTCTTCATATCTAGGAAGAATATTAAGGAACATTCTTATTACTATTTCTCAAACTCTTTTTAGCTTCTTGAGTGAGTGGTGTATTTTTGAGCAAGTATTCTTGATAGCTAGATATCTGCAAATATTCCATCCAGATTGTAATGATAGCCTGAGAAGAAAGAGTGGGTAACTTTCTTTTTGCCCCTACTTTTAAAATTTAAATACCTGTATTGCTCCTCCTCTCATGAAGTTTGTTTTCATTGCCAAATAAGCCATTATAACCTTGGAAACATCTATGATTTGTGTTGTAGAAGCTTTCCTGAAACTATTGAAGTTTCTTGTGGACTCTAGGAAATGGATGTTTTAGAGAGGTCATATTATGCAAGTTTTCATAACTAGATATGGCTCAAGATAGACTGGTTACAAGATGAGTAACAAAAAGTCACTATCTTGGTGGTTTATTATGAGGAAGACTTGATGTGACTTGACCAACTGGATTGGGAGGTGAAGAAATGGGAAGAATAAAGACAGCCAATTTTCTGGCATGAGCTGCACTGTCAGAATGATGATGACTTTTTCTGAGATAGGGATCATGGAGGGGTCTGGAGTATGAAATTAAATGGTGTACACAAAGTTTAATTCTACTTTGATTCAATATGGTGTGACAGGAACTAGATTACACCTGAAATAACTGAGAAAAAAGACAGACAGCCGACAACAATGTCTTTAAAAACATCGGCAATCAGACAATGAAAGACAGCGACAGCCAAGACCTGGGCAACACATGACAGGAGCCAGGCTTGGCCCGGCTTGCTCTCTGGGAGTTTCCAGGCCTCTGTATGAGGAGAGAACTCAGGAAGAACTTGGTGAGTCCCCTGAATTGGAGAGGCAGCGCTAGTGTCTAGGACAGCTTGAGATGCTAGAAATGGCAGGGTAGAGGAAACTTTTGAAGGGGACATATATATTTACTAGTTTGCTAATGGTGGCGGCTTTTAGGATGTATATTCATGTCAAAAGGGATCAATTGTATACTTCAAATAGGTGCATGCTAACTATATGTTAGTTATACTCAAAAATTTGTTTTAAAAACCTAGCACTTAGTTCATCTTCTATGAATACTAGTAACCTGTCAATATAATTTTCTATAATTTTATTTAACTTTCTATATGCAAATTTTCAATGAATTTTTATACAGTACAAAGATAGCTTTTAAAACATATACTCTATATGGATCTCAAAGTTACCAAAGGAAGTTAATAGATGGAGTACACCGTGTGGTAAAAATGCAACATCCCTATATCTAAATTGAAAGGTTTTAATAACCATTGATTTAGAGCTTCATAATCATATATATCACAGAATGTTTCTGTTAGCTTTTATTTAATGAGATATAGCTTAAAGGACATAAATATCAATTATACCCTTTAATAAATGCTCACAAAGTGAATACACCTGTGTAATCGCCCCCCCATAAAGATGCAGACTACTGCCAGCACGCACGGGCGCTCATGCATCTTCCCTTCATTTCCTCCCAGATAACCCTATTCCATTGGGTAAATTAATTTGGTATTTTCTGAATCTTATACAAATGCAATAGTAGGTGTCTATCTTCTTTCTACTCCACCTTATGTTGGTAAAATTCAACCAAGTAACCGAAGTGATTTTCCATTGTGTCTGTCAAAAAGATATAACCCCTTGTACCTCAGAATGTTGAAATATCTTATTTAAAAATATGATGGTTACAGATGTAATTAGTTAAGATGAGGTCAGCAGGGTGGGCCCTAATTCAGCCTAATGTGTACTTATAAAAAGAGGAAGAGGAGCTACAGAGAGCCTTGGGCCAGGGGAAGGTAGCCCCGTGATGGTCAGGCTGAGTGTGGAGTGACAAGTTTGACAAGTCAAAGCACAAGACAAACTGCTGGAAAAACACCAGAAGGTAGAAGAGGCCAGGAAGGATTCTCCTCTACAGGTGCAGAGGGGGAGCAGCATCAATCACACCTGATTTCAGACTTACAGCCTTTAGAGCAGCAGTTCTCAACCTGTGGGTTGAGACTCCTTTTTTTTTTTTTTTTTTTTTTTTGCCAGAGCTGGGTTTGAACCCGCCTCCTCCGGCATATGGGGCTGGCACCCTACCCTTTTGAGCCACAGGTGCCACCCAAGAGAGACTTCTTTTTAACAACAAAAATATATTGTGCCATCAGGAAGGGTGAGAACCACTGCTCTAGAGCTATGGGACAATAATTTCTGTTGTTTTAAGAGACTCAGTTTGACGTACTTTGTTATGGCAGCCCTAGGAAGCCAACACATTCATTTAATACATTTGATGAGCAAACACATTGTTTCCAGTTTGGGGCTCACAAAGCTGTTTTTGGTGACATTTCTATTTAGGCATATCTACAGAGCTATGTATACCCTGGAGATAATGCTAGTTTGGTTCCAGACCATTGCAATAAAGTAAATATCTCTATCAAAGGAGTCATTTTTTTTTTTTTTTGGTTTCTCAGCACATATATAAGTTATATTTACATTACCCTATAGTCTATTAAGTGTGAAATGGCATTTTTTTTCTGAAAAGTATAGGGAAAGAGAGAGATGGGGAGAGATGTCCTAAAGGATATATAATTACAACTGGAGAGACGGGATAAGCTGTAGGGTTCTACACCGCTGGGCGTCCTACAACTCACCCCTGAAGTCACCAAAAATAGGGGAAATGGGAAATCATAGCTTAACTGTCCTTTATTTAGAAAATGTTCATTACAAAATTTTGCAAAATATTTATAAAATATTTTCTACACATTGGCCACCTGTTCGCAAAATTTCATAATGAACATGGTATAAATAAAAGTACATTTAGTGACAATTTCCCATTTTCCTTATATAGGGTGACTTTAGGAATACTTTGTATTGTAGAATAACTACAGTAAACAATAATATATATTTTCAAATAGCTAGAAGAGAGGATATTGAATGTTCCCCCCCAAATATAATAAATGTTTGAGATGCTGGCTAATTATTTTGATTTGATCACTATACATTATGTGTATTGAAACATCGGTTTACACCCCATGAATATGTACAATTGTTATGTGTCAACTAAAAATGATTAAGGAATATGGTAAAAAAAAAAAAACCCTTTGTAATTGCAAGTCTAAAAATAAAACAAAAAAATACAGTGTTTCTACTTTCATTAAAAATATTTAATTGCTAATAATCTGAGCCTTCAGCTTGGTGTAATCTTTTTGCTGGTGGAGAATCATGCCTCGATGATGACGGCTGGTCAGGGTGGTGGCTGTCCCAGTTGAGGTGGCTGCTGTGGAGATTTCTTAACACAAGAGAGAAGTTTGCCGGATTGACTGAGTCTTCCCTGCATAAAAGACTTCTCTGTAGTATGCAGTGTAGTTTGATAGCACGTTAGCCACAGTAGAACTTCTTTTAAAATAAGAGTTAATCCTGTCAAACTCTGACCCTCCTTTATCAACTAAATGTATATAGTATTCCAAATCCTTTGTTGTTTTACAAGGCTCATAGCCCTTTCACCAGGCATAGATTCCAAATCAAGAAGGCACTTGCCTTGCTTGGCCTCATCTGTTTCAACCATGCGGGCTGGAAGCAATTGATTGCTCACTCCTGGTAATGTTGATATTTTGACCTCTTCTTGAATCATGAATGTTCTTAATGGCATCCAGAGCAGTGAATTCTTTCCAGAAAGTTTTCAATTTACTTTACCCAGATCCATCAGCAGAATAATATGTATGGCAGCTATAGCCTTATTTAATGTATTTCTTAAATAATAAGACTTGAAAATCAAAGTTTCTTCTTTGATTTATGAGCTGCAGAATGGTTGCTGTGTTAGCAGGCACAGAAGCAACGTTAATTTGCTTGTACATATTCATCAGCGTTCTTGGGTGACTAGGTGCATTGTCAATGAGCAGTAATAGTTTGAAAATAATTTTTTTCTGCACAGTGGGTCTCAACACGGGTTTAAAATATTCATTAAAGCATGCTATATATAGATGTGCTGTCCTTCAGGGTTGGTTGATCCATTTATAGAGTACAGGCAGAATTGATTTAGGATAATTCTGAAGGGTCATAGAATTTTGAAAATGGTAAATAAGCACTGACTTTGACTTAAAGTCATTGGCTATGTTGGCCCCTAGCAAGTGAGTCAACCTGTTCTCTGAGGCTGTAAACCTAGGGGTGATTTCTCATCTCAAGCTGTGGAAGTCCTAGATGGCCTTTTCTTCCAATATAAGGTCGTTTTGTCTACACTGAAACCTGCTGTTTGGTGCAGCCTCCTCTTGTGATCTCAGCCAGGCCTTCTGGATAATGTGGTTTCTACATCCACACTCCCAGCTGCACGTGGTTTTTCATGGTATGGACAGGGAATTTTTTTTTTAAACTTCATGCATTTTAAATTTATAAACTTTTACTATACATTAAAAACAAAGTTCTTAAAAATCTTGACATGACTAGATATGAAACAATTTAAAGACCTTTAAAGGCAAAGTTATAGAACAAGCTTTTTAAAATAAAAATGTTTGTTATTACCAATATATATACATATATCTTTTGGTAAATTTAATAAAAATCTCATGCTACAAAGATAATGCAGATAGTTCTAGGGATCTGGGCAAAAGGCAAAAAGCAAGCACTTAAGATTTTCAGCTGTCATCTTTGCTCACTTCTCATTGCTAGAATTTTATGTTTATTTCTTCTTGTTAAATGACTAGACTGGATAATGAGAGAGGTGGTGGGGGTGTTACTCAGCCCTTCCTGCCCAGCCTCAGGAGCAGAGGAATTCTCAGTGGACGGCTGCTTTTGTCACTTCACCAACTTTTAGTTTAGGGTTTTCTGGGCATCTGCACGTTTAACGGGGTGGCATTGACATTAAGGTGGCCACCAGCCTTGAAGCTCGTTTTTTTTTTTTTTTTTTT
>NW_003852473.1:4311521-4319845 GCF_000181295.1 Otolemur garnettii
CTCATTTTCTTTATCGTCTTCATTGTTGTCCTGTTATTTATTGCTGCCTCTCCTCTTTGACGAGGAGGGCTCCTGTGGAAATGTAGTTTATAACTGGGCACATATTCTGCCTTGCAGACAACTCTTTACCCTGCACCCTGGTGGTTAGCCCCCTGAATCCTAGTGATCGGCCCCTGCACACTTTCTCCCAGGACAGAGGTTGGAATACTGTGGTCAACGGCCACATGGTCCCTGCATGTAGGAAGGTGGGACAGCCACTGTGCTGTGGCCAGCATATTTCTGAGCCTGGCCTGTGGAAGCGCTCTCTCATCCCTCCCTTATTTCCCCCATTCTCACTAGTCTGCTGGCAATTGTGCTGGGGAAGCCTGCCACATGGGTAGCATCTATAATGGTTGGTCTGCTGTAAATATACTGCCTTAAAGTGGAAACTCCACCACACCATCTGCTGCCTCCAGACACTTTTCTCCTTCAACAGCATCAAACTCCTCAGTCCCTCCATCCACTGCACTAGGGAGGCACTTACTTCCCTGGGTCACTCTTCCTTATGGCAGTCTGGTGCATGCATACCTTTTCTGTGTTGTCATTCTGCTGATGAAACCATGCCCATTTCTTACATTGAACCCCTTTATGCTATGCCCCAAACCTTTGTTGCTGAGATATTTTTGTGCCTACCTGCAGGCACTGCCACTGTGAGGTTGTCTGGGCCATTGATCACTACCCCACTGCCAGTGGTGTGGGGCTTGGTGAGGGCGGCACTGACGGCTGACAGGGGGAGAGAGGCAGGTGCAGGGGGGCTGTGGTGTCTTGGCCTGGCTGCTCACAGTTGCCCTGATAAAACCTGAGGCTGCCAGTGTCTCTTCCTGAGATGAGATGTGACTAGGCTGGTGTGGTGGCCAGGCCACTGGGGCTCTCTGGGATGCTTCTCTCTTCTCCTGCTATAGATAGAATTTCTTCATTATTTTATATTTAGGACTATGATTATTCTGAAATTGACACTGGTATATGGTGTGAGGTCAGGATGATGATAAATTTTCCTTTTATGTTTATTCATTTAATCTGCACAATTTGTTGTAAAGACCATTCTTCCTTCCACTGAATTTCAGTGCTGTCTTGGTCATAACTCATGTGATTGTACCTGTGGGTCTAGTGTGTATCTTGTCTCTCAGTTTCCCTATTTTCCTGCTAATATAGTTTTGGTTACTACATAATGTCTTGTCATCTGTTAGAAGTCTTCCAGCTCTATTTTTTCCCAATTTTTTTTTTTGCTAATTAAGGTACTATTATATCCTTATATAAATTTGATAATCATTTTTTAAAAATTTCCCAGTAATATTTATTGAAGTTTTAAATGACATTGGATTGAGCTTCATAATCATTTGAGGGGACTTGACATCCTTACAATATCAATCCTCCTAATTCATGATATGCTGTAACATTCCACTTACTTAGATTATTTTTAATTACTATCAGAAGTGTTTTGTGCTAACAAACACTTTGGTTTATTCCTAGGTTTAGTATATTTTGATGACTGCAAATAGTATGAATTTTAAAATATTTTATAATTACAGTAATCCCTCACGATCTGGAGGGAATTGGTTCTGGGATCCTATATGGATACTAAAAATCTACAGATGCTCACATCTCTTATTCAAAATAGTGTAGTATTTGCATATAACCTATTCACATTTTTCCAAATGCTTTAAATAATTTCTAGATTACTTATAACACCTAATGAAATGTAAATGCTATGAATTAGCTGTTGTGCCTCATTATCTCACTGAATTTTTATTAATCTTAGTAGGCTGTCTGTGTATTCTGTTGTGTTTTCTACTTACATGATCTGTTATCTATATATAATGCAACAGTATTGCTTCTGTCTATTTAATCTCTTTTACTTTATTTTCCTTATACGCTGGCTAGGACCTCAAATATAATTTATTTAAAATTTCAGATTGATAACACACTTGTATGCCTAACTATAGAACCCAGGAAGATAATGTTCAATATTTCACATTAGGTTTAACTTTTGCTATAGATTGCTTGTGGATTACTTTTAATAGAAAACAAATTCCTTTTTGTTATTAGCATGAGAAAAGTTTTTAACTTGGTTGAGTTTTAATATTTATGATTTTTTTGCATTTATTGAGTAAACTTATTTTTTTATTCTTCCAATGTGTCAACATAAATTGATTTTCACATTTAAATCACTTTGCATTTCTAGAATACATTTAATTTGGCTTATTTTCTTTTGCACAAATTTGAACTTAATTTGCTGTATACTGTTCGGTATTTCTGCATCTGTCTTTGTGAATGCACTAGATCATAATTTTCTTAACTACTATATATTGACGTCTTTATGTATGTGAGTATTAAGATTAAATTAGTCTCTTGGGATAATAGTAAATATTTTCTGTTTTTTGATCTTTAGAATGTTTTATATAAAATTGGCCTTATTTTTGCTTAAACACTGGAGAAGTTTATCAGTAATAGTATAGGCTTATAGTTATGTTTTTAAGAGGTTTCTAACATACAGATTAAATTTCATCATAAGACATAAAGCTAATCAGATTTTCTATTTCTTGTGTCAAATTAATAAATTGTATTTCCAATAAATTTGTTCATTTTATCATACTCCTTGGCATAAAATTATGCATAATATTTGCATTATCTTTTTAACATGTATGGAATCAGTAGTAATGTTTCTACCTTCATACTTTGGATTGGTAATTTTTATTTTCTTTCTTTTTTTATTCATAAATTTGTTAAGGCTTTGTTACTTTTGGGCTGTAGCAACTAAAGTGTGTATTTGTTAATTTTGTCCATTGTATATGTTTTCTGCTTTGTTTATTTTAGATCTTTTAAAAATATTTTCTTGCTTCTTTGGATGGAAACTTACATAATTACATTTCAGTCTTGGTTATTTTTAAAATGTATGTAGTCGAGTAGTCTTTCTAAGTACTGCATTCTATGAGTTAAACTATGTCATTTTAAATTATTTTTAAGTTTCTAGCTTAAATTATTTTTTGACCCAAGTGATATTTTTCTTTTGTTCCTTTTAAATTATCTAGTTGTCCTTTTAATATTTAGTTCTTGATCAGTTTCATTTGGTTGGAAAACACGGTCTGTATGATTTCAATATTTTCACATCTGCTGAGTGTTGCTTTATGACATGGTCAACTTTTGGAAAATTTTCTATTTTCTATGAAAATAACATTTATTCTATAATGTTTAGATGTAGCACTCTGCATATCTTCTTTATGAAACGTTGATTGCCTTTATGGTTCAAGTCTTCTCTATCTTAACTATACATACACACATGTACACGCCCACAAGCAGACATACCACACGCACACACACACATGCATTTACACTTTTCTTCAATTACAGAAGGAAGAGTGTTAAAAGCCTGAACCGGGATCTGCATTTCTGATTTTCCCTTTCAGCTGTGTCAGTTTTGGTGAGATGCACATCTTGACGTTATCCTCACTCCTGTGGCAAAGAATTTCTGTGGTCTTAACAGACAAGCAGAGTTATAGTAAACTCCTTTCTTCCTCAACGATTTTAGCCCTACCATATTTGTCTTCTGAGAGTGGTAAAATTACAGATCTCTGCTTATTTTCACAGCCTCTTAGCAGCCACTTTCTGCTTGGTCTTAGCTGTTCACATCGGTGAGCACAATTAGGAGCCAGCAAGTATCTTGAGTGGAAATTACAGGAGAAGTGTCAGGCCCATTTCTCCGAGGCTCCTTTTTCCAGGAACTTGAGATCTCAAGTCTTAGAGTCCTATACCATTTGATTGCTCTACAATTTGTTCAAACGGTTTATTATTTTTTTGTTGTTGCACATTCACCAGGGCTGGGTTTGAAGTCGCCACTCTAGGTATATGGGGCTGACACCCTACTCACTGAGCCACAGGTAGATTAGATAGATCTCTAAATCTACCTAATTTTTAGAGTTGTCACTGTCAAAGGGTAGGTCTGAGATCACTGCTATGATGTGGTCCCCTTATTTATTTCAACTGCTTGCAAGTTTTCCTAAGGACAAATGGCGTGCTGCCTTAGAAATCTTCAAGCACCTGGTGCATTGGTAAGAATGTGGCATTTTATCAAATAATTCTTTCACTTTTCCTCTCAATCAATGACAGGTGCTATAACTGAGGTTAACACTATTGAGTAAATTCATGGTTCATAGTTGGAAAGAGCTGGATGTTTAATCCAAATTTTATGTTACAAAGCACCTTCACCAAGTTATTTCCACATGACTTTGTACAAAAAGAATGACGCCATTTTGCAATGTTTGCATGAAAATTAAGAGCCATAACAAATAGTAGGTGCTCTCCAATATGAAGCTGATTTCTTGGAGTCGCCACTCAGTTCAGTGACATATTTTAATTGCAATGGCCAGGTCAGCACTTGTCTTTTCCAAATAAGAGCAAGAAGAATAGCATACTTAGGTCCTTGGACAAAGTTTCAGTTTTACAGAGTCAGTGATAGCAGTGACACAGATGACAGGAGGCTGGGACGCAGAACTCTCCGATGCTGCTTCACTTTACTGGTGAGCTCTGGGGAATTGGGCATAAACCTGAAAAGCACAATCCAGCAGAAAAGAAGTCTCTCTCCCTCTCTCTCTCTCTCTCTCTTTTTTTTTTTTGCCTCGGAGTTAGCAAGGAAGTTAGCCTTGAGAAAGTGAGAAAAAGAACTAAAATTCAGAAACTAACTTAATCCTGCGCAGAGTCTCATTTTCTCTCCTTGAATCAAACCACTTTATGTCAAAAAGGAAAAAGGCTCAGGAGAGCTGCCCCCACATAGCTGAGTGCAGCCTCTTTTGATCCAGCAAGAAGACGTTCCAACCTCCAAAAGACCAACCTTGGGGCTGAGAGTCCCAAGGACGTGAGCGCAGGTCAAGGCTGCCGTCTGCGCAGACGCAGTTCTGCGCCTGCCTCCGCACCCGTGGGTGTTCTATCTGGAGGGTGAAAGCTCGCTCTTCATCTTATCTCCACAATCACAGCTTTATTCTCTTTATCTGATTTATCATTAACTTCTCCATATTTCAGCTTCCCCCAAGCTATTCAAGCAGAATCTCCAGGGCTTTAAAATGGCTTTGTTCTTGAGAAAATAATCTTAGGAATTATGTAAATATAGTACTTGAAAAGCGTTAAAATCATGTATGTGGGCAATAAAGTATTATGGAGGCATTTATATCTCTCCCTTTGTGGATTATAGTTAGAATTGAGTCATGAATAGAAAAATGTAAATAAGCTTATTTTCTACCACGTAAGGAGATAGGATGTTCAATAGCACAGTGAAGATCCTCTCAATTTAGTTTAGAGCAGGGAGTATTCAAGTTTAATTGAAATGTTGATATTAAAATTTTCGCAAATAAAAAAGAAATAGTATTACAGAAAATGATGAGAAAAACAACAATTGCCCAGGAAATACCATTTACTCTTCATGATCCTGGAGAGCAGATTAATGTCTTCATAAGTTAAGTTTAATTTTCTTCCAGTCATAAATCCAGCTAACCTGAACACCCGGAGAGATCCCAGCAGACTTTGTAATAACGTGGTCAATTGTGTGGTGGCTTCTCCGTGCTTCTGAAGGACGCTTGGGAGTGAAGGTGCAGCCTGGTTTGACTCTCTTCACCTTTTCTAGTTTCTAAAATGGAAATTTTATCTTGTTTTCATGGAATTTCATCCCTCGTGACAAGGGAAGGCAGAATGGAAGGCTTTTGCTTACCTTCGTCTCCATACCAAAAAAATAAAACTTAAAAAAAAATACATATGTTTTGTACTGACCCTAGTGCATCTTCCACTCATCAAAAGATTCAATAAGGTGTAAATATTGGTAGTAAGCACCTGAGAGTAATTTAAATTCCACACACAAAAAATTAAAATCCATCATCAGAGAAAGGATTTCATTGTGGACCTTACTTCGTGAGTGGAATCCATATAAGCTGTGGAAAATTGGGTATTTAATCACATAGCTCTTGGTTGTTTATTTGTTTTATTTTTTCTGTGTATCTTCAGCCAGCATAAAGGTTTTCCAAACCTTCAACTCAGGAAAAATATGTGATGGCTTGTATTTTATGACATTCACATGAAATATTTTTTTCCCATGAAATATTTTATCTGTACACACAGATAAACAAATAATTTTCAATACATCACAAACTTTAGCAAAATCATATTGGTTTGCTAATTTATCTTAGTGCTTCTTTTCCATTTTAAAGCGATATAATATAATGGACACAGTTTCAACCTTCTGTGTACACATTCCTGAATGTTTCTTTTTTTCCCTCCCTCTACTGAAATACTCACTTCCTGAATTTGGTGTTTGTTAGTTTGGGTAAGTATATACATGCATATGTAATTTCTCTCCATATATTTGTTTGTATGGAATGTATGTGTGCGTGTGCACCTGCAGGTATATGTATGTTGTATGTAATATACAAAGTGTGCTGCATGTTTACAAATGCTAGAAAAATGACTTATATTGGACAGTTTTCAACTTCTCGTTTGGTCATGTTAGCTGCTACATAGGGTCCTATAATGTAAATAGATCAAAACTTATGTAATCATTCTCTTGATGTTAGATTTTTAAGCTCTTTCTATTTTTCATTTTTACTAAGGCTGCAATAAATATTTTTGTGAATGACTCCTTGAGACATAGGTAAGAGTCTCCCGAGGACGTGGCACATGGTCAGGTGTGGGATTGGTGGACCGAGGGGCGTGTGTATCTTCCCTCCACTTTGTATTAGCAGCTGTCATAGTTTATACCACCACCAACGCAAATCAGAGGTCCAGTCTCTCTATAGCCTTTCTGACATTTTATTGTATAGATAAAATATTGTAGAATATTGATTAGTCATAAAATTAAATGAAGCCCAGCTCTAGAAATGCTAAATTAATCTACGGCCTCAAAGAAGGTTTATCAAATAAAATTAACAAAAGCTAACAAAATTACCACATTTGTCTTGTTTATATAGATATTAGTCTTATCTAATAAAAGACTAAAAATAAAACACTATCAAAATCTTTCTTTGTATATATCCTATACTTTATTTATTTTTTGAGACAGAATCTCTGTCACGAGGGCTAAAGTGCCATAGCATCAGCCTACCTCACAGCAACCTCAAACTCCTGGGTTCATGCTATCCTCTTACCTCATCTTCCTCAGTAGCTAATAGTACAGGTGTGTGCCACCTTGCTGGTTATATTTTTTTTCCATTTTTAGTAGAGATGAAGTCTCACTTTGGTTAGGATGGTCATGAACTCCTCAGCTGAAGTGATCCTCTTGCCTTGGCCTCTGAGAATGTCAGGATTATAGGAGTGAGCCACCGGGCCTGGCCAGTATATCTATACTTAGATATAGAAATATGTTTGATATCTCCAAGGAACTACATACACATCCAGAATGGGTTATCTTTAAGGTGAGAAAATAATAATGACATTTCCCAAGCTGTCCTACAAAACCTCCCCTGTGGCAGGGAGCTGTGTTTGCAGTGTGGTGTGCGTTTAGACCAACACAGCACCTTAACTGATCACTAAGCCAAAATCCTCTGCAAGGTTCTCAGACACTTTTTCTTGCGTGCTGACTGCCCAAGCAAGTAGGATGCTTGTTCTTCCCTGAGCTTGTGTTGTATGGACCATTATTGCACAACACCCAACTAGGACTCATCCCCAAACACCACGGAGCCACAGGAACCAGGCTGCTGGCAGCCTGTCATCTCCCACTGCACATACTTGAGTAGAAAAAATGGCATGCATGTTTAATTAAAGTAAAGAATGGTTTTAGTACCAAATGGATTATTTTTATCTCATTTTTGTTTTCATAAGGGGACAAAGTCCTTTGATTTATTTTTCTCCCACTACTTTTCAGATGGTGGTAAACACACACCAAATAGAATAAAAACTTTGGATGTAGAGTAAACTGTAAATGTCTTACCACAAAAAATAAGTAAGGGAGGTGATGGTTCTATTCATCAGTTTGATTTAAGCATTCCATATTGTATATCAAATCATCACATTATACCCCATAGATGTATACAGTTATGATATAAAAAAATTTAAAAAGTTTTAGATATCTAGTTGGATGTCCTAAAATAGTTGACTAAAGCTGAGAATTATGAAAACAGATACAATCCCACTTTGAATATTTTATTTTGGCTTAAAACATACAACTATACATGCATTTTATGGAAGAGTTCAGATCTTTTTTTTTCTTTCTTTTTTTTTCATTTTTTTTATTAGATCATAATTGTGTACATTAATTCTCTCATAGGATACAGTGTGTTACTTCTATATGCAGTTTGGAAAACTCTCATCCA
>NW_003852473.1:4325376-4327262 GCF_000181295.1 Otolemur garnettii
GACTGAGGGGGGTCCGTCTGCACACAGAAACTGTGGATCAAGGAGTTCTCCCGGTGAAGGACTGGGACAGGGGGTTGGTGTTGAAAGGGTAGATGGCTGTCGTTCCTGGCTCTCCTCTCCCTGTCCCAGCGGGCAAGAGGAGGGAGAGTGGACTGGAAACTCAAAATAGCAGTGCGAATGCCACTTCCACTTTTCTGCCTGGGGGAGGGTGTTCCAAGTCTCAACTGGGTTCCTCCAGGGTAGTAAACTTCCCTGTTGGGGGCTCTCACTCATGGAGTGAGAGAATAGGTCCTCAGTTTATCGGTGGCCTGTAGGAGACTGGGAGGAGCGGTTGAAGAGGAAACAAAGGAAAAGCACACCTTTCTTGGGGGAGGGGATGGCGCTATTCCTTTGGGATCATTTATGTACCTGTGGAGCGTCCTCTAGAAGTCTCTGTCTGTCTCAGAAGAGGTGTCCTGCCGGTATCACTCTTCTCTCTCAGCTGGGCTCCCAGTTTTCGACTTTGTTGGGTGTTTCTCAGACTTTATCCCTTCTTCTGAGCAGGGGCTTCTGTCGGAGACTGGTGCCTGTCGGCCATCTTGACCACTCCAAGAGTTCAGATCTTTTCGTAGAGGACAGATCTGTTGACTATGTTTCTGTTTATTCTTTGTAGCACAAACCATAAACAAAGATTAATCTATGATTTCCAAGTCTGGTACTCCAGAATGGAGCATGATTTTAAAGAAACTTACAAAGAAGTCTTCTGGGTCTTTATTACTTTTCTTTGGTTCTGCATTGCCTCACAACCATATAATTTAACACTATTTTTAATTAGCAAATTATGATAACCAAACTTTTGGAAAATATTCAACAAAACTTTCACAGAAATAAACACTTGGTGGGACTTATATTTTATCAATGTACATACTATTTAATTAAGCAACACAACTGTCATCACAAATGTGACTGCTGGCACAGACAGTCTGAGCAGGTCAGGACGGACTCATGCGGAACCCTGACTTCTGCTGTGTGGTAGCAGTGCCAGCTGCACTGGGGGGAGCTCGCAAGTTTCCTGTGGAGCAAAATGGACAAGAGTAATTAATGTTCATGCGGGCAAAGGAAAATTTTTAAGAGAAAATCCTTCCTATCCTCATAGTCAAAGTGAATAAGGCAATGCGGGAATCAGTTTCTTTGGTTTTAATTAGCCATTTCAGAGGCTAATTAAAAATAGAAGGAGGACAATCTAGGGTGTTCAAAAGACTTTTTAAAGATAAAAACCAACTTTGACTCAGCAAGGCTTTGTGGCTCAGAACAACAGAAACACAGCTCAGTGTCAGGAGCTCAAGTGACAGACCTATCAGGCTCTAGACTAAACAGCCAGCCAGGTGCTTAGGACTCAACCCTGCGTGGTGACGAGGAGTCGTACAGGACCTGGAGTTAGGTGAATGGCATTAGATGGAGGCAAGGTACCGTCACACCAGCACCTGAGAAGGTGCAGAAAGAAGGCTGTCTCTGTTGTCAGCCTGTGTCTAGAGAGAGGGACAAAAGAGAAAAGCAGAACAGCTCTCAGGACCTGGGTGCACACCCACCCCCTCAGAGACTGTTCGTGTAACCTCAGGAGCCAAAGTCCTCAACACTCACTGGAAGGCAGTATCTGAAGAACATGCCTGAGAGCTGCTCACAAAATCTGTAAAACCGTCAACTCAGAAGGGAGAAGCAAATGCTCATATAAACAAAAACCAAAATGACAACCGCAGCAGCATAAAGCTTCTCCAGAAATTCTCTGGTTGAGTTTGAAATTTAAGTTTCCAAAGCACAAGAAGGACTTGATTCCATTTTGACCATAATGAGTCAAAATGTCTGCCCCCTCCCTGGGTTCACGACCATCTCCATTCTCTGCCTCCTCC
>NW_003852473.1:4328199-4349005 GCF_000181295.1 Otolemur garnettii
GACCATCTCCATTCTCTGCCTCCTCCCTGGGTTCATGACTGTCATCCATTCTCACCTCAGACGGCGCTTTTGTGCCGTTCCCCAAACTCTCCCCTGCAGGAACCTTCACTACTGTATGTTGAAGCTTCTCAGTATAGCCCCAATATTCTTTCTTTTATTTATTTTTCATATTTTAACCTATCTATATTCCTTTATACTTATCTGGTTTAATTCTTCAGTACAGTCTTAATTTTCTCACTGCTTTTTGTAGCTGTATAACTTAAATTAAATGTTCATATTTTCATTTTCAAAATGAATAATCAATAATTTAAAACCGACTCTATCTAGTTTTGATTTATATTGCTTTATCATTGTTTCAAAGATTTTGTTTTTACTTTATGGACATTTTTCCTTCTTTTATCACTTCAAAGATTTTTTAAAAAATCATTTATATGTATAAATAGTGCATTATATTATGTGAATGAATACAATATCCATAACAAAATATTTGGTAAAGCAATATTAATATTAGACAAAAAATTTCTTTCGGGGGATTTTTCAAGTTTTTTCATTTATTCAGGAGGAAATTATTCTAACTAGCTAAACATCATTAAACAATGAGGAACAAATAAGATACTTTTAAAAATAATAAAGCTTAGAGTTTATAATTGAGAGATTATTGATGAGGCATTACTAAAAGAAGTTCTGCACCAAGAAGAAAACAAATGCAAGAAAAGGAATGTGATGCGATAAATAGCCAGGAGCAAAAACAGTGGTCACTATGTTGGTAAGGCTGTTAAAGATCTGAAAAAGGATGACTCCAAGTCTTAGAGGATGGCTGCAAAGGGGTTCCAAGATTCTCAATTCTTTGTTACTTGGGAGAAGAAAAGATATGCTGAATGACTTTAGAATTTCTTGGGACTATAAAAAAAATGAATGTTAATATTAAACATTGAAAAGTAAACACTGAAAAATATGAAAACTCATTTCTTCCTAGAAAGCATGAGTGGGAAAGTTACATGTATGTGAGACAGAAAGATCTGAGGATGAGGAAAACTGAATAATCTGACAGATGGCAGAAAATGAAATGAAAAAGAGATAAAAGATATAATCATTAAAAAAATAAAAAAGATAAAACAAATAAATCCATACTTGTAATAAGATATTACATAAAAGGTGATGAGTACTAGACACTATATAAACAATATATATTGATGAATTATGTTACTTAGCTATTAAAGAATGCTTAAAGTAGTTCAGAGAAGTTTAAAATAAAATAAATATGCCATAATATACTTAAAAAAATACCAAAATAAATAAATATGCTATATTATACTTACCAAAATACACAGTAATACTAATATTACACAAAATAATTAAGGAAAAACAATTATTAAGGTTAGAGATGCAGTTTTTAAAATGATGAAAGGAAAAAATATAATACAGAACTTGCACACATTTTACTGCTTGAATTTATATGGCAAAATTCAAAAGATTGACAAATATTATCTCTGTGGAATATTTTGTATATCTAAGAAACTAAATGTATGAAACACACAATTCATGAGCATTTACACTATTTAAATGAAATAGATAACAATTGATGAATTTGATGTAATATATCTAAAAAATACAGCTTATGTATTCTTTCCAAGCAGAAAGAAAAAACTTAGCAGAAATTAACATGTGTCAATGTGAGAGACCATAAAAGCATAATTTACCACACCTGCAGATGTAACAACATGGTCGTATTTTACATACAGGCAAGAATTTGATCAAATCCAACCCAAACTAGACGTATATTTCTTTAGCATCTGCTCTAGGCACTGGAGATGCTGTATTAAGTGAGACAGACACAGTCTCTGCCCTCACAGATCCTACCATATAGTGGTCAAGACAACCACAAAACAAACATTTGCATGAACCCATGTACTACTTTAGATATTTTAGATGGTATGGTCTACCTTCTTGAGGAGATAGCATCTTCTTGAGATAGCTACCTTCTTGAGGAGATAGCATCTGAGCTTGCACCTGAATGGGGAGAGGAAATCATCCTTGAGAAAATTTGAGGGAAGAGAATTTCAGGCAAAAGGAAACCAAATGCAAAGTCTGCAACATCCAAAGGGCTCCACATGCTCCAGGAATAGCAGTTTAACAGATCTGGGCTGACAAGAGGAGTAGAGAGGTAGGAGACAAGATTGGACCATATATAGCCTTAAAGGTCATGGAAAACATTCCAATTAAATTATACATCTGATGAAAAGTCATTGGAGAAATTTGAAAGAACTACATTAAATAATTTGCATTCTTTAAAGGTCACTCTGCTTGTTGGCAAAATTGACTCTCCTCCCCAGAGAGGAGCAAGGAGGTGGTTGAACTGAGAGGGGGTAGGTTCTAAATCTGCAGCGGCCAAGTGACTGCCTTTGTTAGGGCTTTGAAAGTTAGGCTGGTTGGTTTTGCCAGTAAATCGGATGTGAAAAATGCAGGCGAGAGAGGGGTCTGGAAGGACAGGCTTTGCCCTGAGTCTGTGTGAATAGGGGTGCCATTTATTGAGATGAGGAAGTTTGAGAAAGAAGCAGAATTGGGGGAAAAGAGCAAAAATCTATTTTAGGCACATTGAGCTTGGGATGACTATTAAATGTGCAAGAGGAAATGTCGAGTAACAGATTGTTATAACTCCTGGGAGTCTGAGACTGGGTGGGATCGTCCTCCACCTTATCAATGGTTCCTGCCCATGGGCAAACATCATGTACCCAGTCAAGCAGCATCATTTGTCCAAAGTAGCGACACCCCAAGGGTGTGGTGTTATTAAAATATTTCCTTTAGCGTATTTCTAAATAGACCATTAGAATTATTTATGTATCTAACCACTGTGTTTCCAAAATGTGTAGTAATTGGTACATAGTAACACAAAAAGTTTTTAAAATGTGGTTTAAGTTTTGAAAAGGAAAAGAAAGTATTGAAAAGAAAAAGACAGAATTATGGTTGCTTGTATCTAATATATATATATTTTTAATTTCAATCTCCTTTATTCCATGAATATTTAACAGAACATCAACTATAGGCAAAACATCGACATAATCATTGAAGATAACATTAGGACAAATATATCAATTTTATGAGGAAACAAAAGCATTATCTACAAATCAATTATGAGATAAGTGTACTCATTACCACCACTCCTAGTAAAGTTGAAGATCCTAGCTAATACAATTATGATAACTTAAAAATCCCAATGGTTTATAAAAAAAAATACAAATTTCATTACTTCTGATTTACCAAGTTACTTGCAAGTTACCAAAAACAATAGAAAAATTCAGCAATGTAGGTAACTCCAAAATAACTATACAAAATCAATTATATTCCTATGTAATAAAGAATTACAAAATAATATTAGAAAAAGAAAGATAGCATCGTATCAGCAACCAAAATAGAAAGTACCTATCAATATAGCTTTAACAAGAGCTGTGCAAGTTTTTTTGAATACATAATCATTTACTACTTGTTTGTTATAGAATACACAAGACAAAATACAAATAGCAAACAATTGTTTTCCTAATTATGTTTTTACCAAAGTCTAAACAAAAATAGATGACTAATATATATTAATAAAAGTAAAAAATAATTTCTAAAAAAAAAAAGCAGATCACGCCAAGTCTTATAGACAGTAGAAATAGAAATAATTCAAAATCATTCCACTTATTCTGGATACCCCTGATAGTAAAATTACAAAAAATATATTATTATAAAGGAGAAATTACAAACATATTCCACTGATGAATAAGGATGCAATATGATAAACAACATATTGACATGTTGAATTAAAATTTGATATTTAAGTAATATACGTTGATCCAAAATTAAATACGTTGATCAAAAAAAGACAATGACTAATTCTCTAACATGTTTTTATACATGCAAAAATCCAAGAGAAATTTCAGAAAACCTGTTAGAATTAATAATAGTTTAGCATATTTTACTCAATATCAAATCTAGTGTTTTTGTTTTTTTTTTTTTTTTTTGCTCCTGTAGAAAATTACCATGAATTTAGTGACTTATAAAACACAAAGTTATCATTTTATAACTTAGAACATCAGAAGTCTGAAATGGGTCTTTGGAGAGCTGTATTCCTTCTGGAGGCTCTAGTGGAAAATTGGTTTCCTTGTCTTTTCCAGACTCTAGAGGCCACCCACATTCCTTGGTTCATGGGCTCTTCCTCCAGTTTCAAGGCCACTGGCAGTCTCGACTGTCTCTAAAACCCTTTGGCTGGTTTCTTTAACTGAAAGAACCCACGCACTGCATTGGCTTGCTGGGATAATCCAGGATAATCTCACACATTTAAAGCCAGCTAATTAGCAACTTAACTTGATATGCAACCTTAATTCCCCTTTGCCGTATAATCTGACATGTTTATAGGTTCTGAGAAATGAAGATGTGAACACTGGGGACAGGGTACCCTTCCACTGGCTATGCAAATCAACAAAATTGAAATGGTTATTATTCCTTTGTGTCAACAATAGTTATTTTAAAATGTTAACACTAATAGCTACTTTGTAAGAACAGCAAAAATTATTCAATGGCTGGAAAAAAAAATGGAACAAATGTTGTGAAGATAATTACAAAACATTATTGCAGGGCATGAAATAGGGCTTGTGTGAATAAAAAGATATGCTACATTTATGGTAGGTAAAGACATCATAAATATGTCACTCTTCCTCAGATAAACCCAAAAATTCTACATAATTCTAAACTAGAAAACTGGTTCCCAAACTGAAGATCTTCTGAAGATTCGCAATCAGTACATCCATCTCAAGAACTCCCGGCCTGGAGTTTGGTCAGCTTGGCAGGAGTACTGTGTGTTGGTGGCTAAATCTGTAAATGGCTTATCGACTGCCATTTATTCTAGAGAAAGGGCCCAGAGGACAAGAGCAGAATGATGAGAGTCTGGTCACTAGTGAGCCACAGCACTGGGTGAGAGCAGTCAGTAGGAAGCAGAACCAAGCTGCCCAACTCTCTTTCCTTCCTCCTCCCCTCTTGGTCTTCTCTCTGTATTCTGTCCTTCTGTCTTAGCATCTGTACCAAAACCTGCTGCTCCCCAAACCCAAGCATTTAGTTAGAAACAAATAAATTAGATTTGTGAGTGGTATAGATGCTCCAGGCACACCCTACCCTGCTTCATTCACCTAGGGAAGCCAGCCCCCCCCCCAAAAAAAAAATTGCTATGGAAAGAATTGTCACCAACCGAAGCAAGATCACCAGACTTGGAGCCTTTGTGCATATTTCAGAAAATACTTTTTCTTGAATTATTTTATTTATTTTGTAACAACCCCATGGTGTAGAGGTGATGGTGAAATTATCCCCTCATTATGTCCCCTCGGACTTTAGAATCAGGAAATAATTCTTCCCTCCTCCTGATCCAGCATACATCTTTTCATTAGACTGTGAAATTCAGATAAATTCAGCTCAGCACCTTTTTTTTATAGCCATATTAGAGTAGGCTTTGGTTATGGTTAATCTCTGCATCCTCAGTGCAGTGTCTGACTTTTTGTTTCAATAGCCTTATATCATCTGTACCCTTTGTTATAACCTATAAAAATAGTCCTTGGAAATAAATAATGTAAAAATTATCAATAAATAGAGGCATATGATGAAAAAAAAAGAGAAAGAAAAAAAGGTTCAAGAATAACCAAGAAAATTAAGAAAAAGAACTCAGCCCTTACCACATATAAATGTTTTTTATGCGTTCTAACCATTAAGTGCATGAACTCACCCTAGACAGAGTGCTGCATCCCTCACTGCTAAATAACACCATGGTACCCGGGAAGATGTGCACCCATACTAGTGCCTAGTCCGCTCTTCAAAGCAATTTGGGAACTCTTTTTCTGGAGTAGCCATCAGAACTCTCGTCAGTTGGCCCTGACAATTAAGTTTGCAACCTCATCCTAGAAGTGCTACACACCTCGCTGCTGTATATCACAGTCACATTTGAAGTACTCTCTTTGGTGATCTGGCGACTGTGGTTATATAGGGATCAAATTGAAAATATCTCAAAACATAATGCTGAGTTAAAAAAACAGATTGCTAAATGATACAATAATAGGCCAACCATGTCGTGTTTGAGACTTTTATTTTTGGGTACAGGTATGAGTTAAAGATCATAAATATAAAATTGAATGAAACATTTCAAATTCTTTGTCTTTGAGAAATGGTAGAGGGGAATATGTCTGGGGTTGTGAAGGTCATGGGATAAAAAACACAGGACATTTCAATTTCATGTTAATGTTTTAATCTTTCAACAAGCAAAATATTCATTGTAAACAAGGAAAAGATGAATAGTTATTTACTCAAGATGACTGGTAGTTAGGAGTCTGTCATATTCTGTAGTTTTCTATAGTTTAAATTCTTTAATAGATAAAGAGACAACAACGAAAAACATTTCTTAGATCTTAGAAATACATAATTTTCTCCGACAAAGGCCTTGACAGTGCATGTCTTTGAAAGCACACTGTTCACTACACTTAAAAAAAAAATAACCATGGCAACCATTGCACGATATAAAGTCTCCATGAACCTATTATATATGTAAAAATGCACTGAGACGTGGGATAATGGGTGGGGTATGGAAAAGTGAGTGTCTTTACAAGAAAATTAGCCTTCCCCTGCTATTGTTCATTTTTTAATGTTTCCTGGTTTCAGACTGTAAAAGCAGTAGATATAAAGCAAAACAGGGTCTCTTTCAAAGGCAAAGAAATATAGCATTTAAATAAATATCTGGAAACACTGTTGAAGGTTGTGGCCTGTACACCCTTAGCAAGTGTTAAAAAACAACAGGGTACTACCTACAAGCTCTGGTTTTTCAATATATTGCTCTATTACAGAAATTCTGCTGGAATAATTTATGGAGAATGTAGAAATAATGTGTCTAAAAGATGGCCTGGTAGAAAAGATGCTGGAGAATGTTCTTACTCCCGAAGGTTTTTCTCAATTTTTCTTTCTGTTCCAGAAATTTTATCCCTTCTCCTATTTCTTTTCCTAAACAGATAGACTGACTTGTTCATTCATTTGGTCTTTGATAAATATTTTTGCATGCCAACCTGTCCCAAGTTCTATAAAATAATAAAAAAACCAAATCAACAAACCTGTCCTAAGTTATTTGTTGTTGTCTTGTGCTTGGGGACATGTTGAAGAAGTTAGTGTCCACATAGGGATTTTAAATCACTCAGAAGACTTCCACTCAAGAATATACAGCCAATGAACAGAACAAACAAAGCTCAAATCATATTAAAAAGGATATGCCAGGTAGTGCCCGGCTTCTTTGGTAGCAAGTGGTACGTGGAACTTTGCATTTCTTCAACACACTTTATTTCCTGTTCATCATGTGAAATTACACATTTGGGGTCACTTTCCTTTCCAGACACTGCGATCCTCAAATACACCATCTATGTTCTGATTATTCACTGCTATGATAGCACCTCACACCTTGACACATGTCAGGCACCCAAGAAACATTAGTGGAATAAATGAATGAATAAATGTGTGATGCATGTCTGATGTGTCTATGTTACTTTTTCTTACATCCCCTGACAGTGCCACTGAACACATTTTTAGAGCAAGCACTGAGGTCAGTCAGTATGAAAGAACATCTCTAAATTGACAGTGTTTCCAAAGGGATGCTCATATGTTTAATTTTATTTTTATTGATGCTCTTGGGGCTAATACAATTTTTGGAATGCATGATATAATTTTTACTTGTTATTTAAAGTCAAAGAAATTTTAATTTTTTAAACGTAGGCATGGTATATTTCATAACTAAATATATGCAATTATTTTATGTATATTTAAAATTTTATGTCCTGGGCAGCATGTGGCAAGAACAGTTCTGTGATAAAAGAGGTCTGGGGGACATGTGACACTCCTAGGCCTCAGGTGTCAGTCAAAACCACAGGCGTTTGATGACCATCTCTGTCAATGGCAGGGCTGTATCAAAGAATTCTCTCACATGGGACTACTATGTCAGCCTTCACAGCCTGGGCACTGTGGCTTTACGTCATTTGTGAGTTTCTAAAATACGTCTTCTTTTTTTATTTTTTATTCTTCTTTGTCCTGTATTTCTAGTTCATCAGCATATCCTCTTGGCTCCAGATTCAATTTTGAACATCTTGGCTTCTCCACCATTTGCACTGATAGCCTGGCCAGATCGTCATCTCCCCCTACTTCCTGGACTCACTCAGTAGACTCCCACGTGGTTTTCCTGGGTCCACTCTTGTTCTCACCGTCCACTCTTCATCAAGGAGCCATAGCTAGCCTCTTAAAATGCTCCTCCCTCAGTCCCTTGCTCCCAGCCCTCTTCCCCTTAGACTAAAATACAAAGAATTCTCATGTCTTACAAGATCCTACATGATCTGAACTTGGCCACCTCTTTGACTTCATTTCTGATCTTTCTGTCTCTTTGTTGACCCCATTCCTTCTGCCTAGAAATCTGCATGGGAGACATTTTAAATGGCTTGCTACGTTAGGATTTAAAATGAAGATTCAGAAAGCCCTCCCCTGCTCCTGTCACCTTTTAATAGGAACATTTTACCTCACTCGTCAGTTTTATATCATATCTTATAGGTCATTATGAACATTTTGAAATAACACAAAAATAAGAATCATAAAATCCAAGCACCACCAAGGAGCAGAGCAAGATGAAAACTGCATGGGTGAGTAGGAAAGGGCACTGTGGGCTGCGCTTCCTGGGAGTCTAGTCATGGACCATGACACAGTCTACCTGGAAACTTCCATGGGGACCTACATGTCCACCTACCTATCCATCTATCTCCAAATGGAATGTTACTAGGAGTTTTGTTTTGTCTTGCCCATTAAGATTCAACCTATAGCAACATTTGTGTAAGAATTTTAATTCAAAAGATGAATCTGTTCTTAATGGAAATATCAGTGCAACATTAACAACAGTGGATGTGTGTATATTATTGATTATATCAATGCTTTAAACTTACTTTTCCTTTTTCTTTCCATTGTTCATCTCCATACAACTGGAAATATTTTTTTTTCACATTTCTTCACAAAGTAACATCGTCTGACTATCATTCTGAACTCTCATGCACTGATGAAGGCTTGCATTTTTTCATTATCTCTGGGGCACAGGAAACTGTGCTGTAAATAGCAATACTGGCATCATGAAATCACTTTAAACAGTATCACTTCTTGACACTTCTATTAAAAATATTAGTGGCAGTAAATATACTTGTTGAATCTAGTGTTACTACCCAGCTATACATGCTTTATCAATACTTTTCTCTTTTTATTATATTTTAATTTTTAATTTTTTTATTAAATCATAGCTGTGTACATTAATGCAATCATGCCAATGTGCTGATTTTATATAGAATTTGAAATGTTTTCATCAAACTGGTTAACATAGACTTCATGGCATTTTCTTAGTTATTCTGTTAAGACATTTGTATTTTATAACTAGTAAATTTCACGTGTATCCTGTCAGATGCACATTCCTTTTGGAAAGATATTTGGAGACACTTAGAGATTTAAAAATATACTTGCCATTTTATCCTACAATTTCTCTACTAGGTATATATTCAGAAAACCAAAAATCACATTATAACAAAGATATTTGCACCAGAATGTTTATTGCAGCCCAATTCATAATTGCTAAGTCATGGAAGAAGCCCAAGTGCCCATTGACCCATGAATGGATTAATAAATGTGGTATATGTACACCATGGAATTTTATGCAGCTTTAAAGAAAGATGGAGTCTTTACCTCTCACATGTTTACATGGATGGAGCTAGAACATATTCTTTTTAGCAAAGTATCTCAAGAATGGAAGAAAAAAGTATCCAATGTACTCTGTCTTATTATGAAACCAATTTATAGCTTCCTTATGAAAGCTATAACCCAATTATAGCCCAAGAAGAAGGGGAAAGGAAAGAGGGAAGGGAGTGGCAGGGGGAGGGTGGGTGGAAGTGGAGGGAGAGTGATTGGTGGGACCACACCTATTACTTGTGCATCTTACAAGAGTACACGTGAAATTTCAATTTTTTAAAAAGTTGTCTCAAGGATTTATTTTATAGCAATATATATATTTAAAAAATTTTTTGTAAGTAAGTGATCTGAATAATTACATTTTGAAAATATTTCCCAATATCCATCCTTTTCAATAGTTTGAGGTAGTACACTGAGGAATTATTCCATCTACATTAATCATAGTTATTGGCCACTGATAAAGGAGTTTGGCCATGAATCACACCACCTCTGTCAACATGCAGGCCCTAAATCCCAAGATACCAGGTTGTTCAGAGTCTAATCTCTCTGATTAAGAGGTATTGGAGATTCAGGAGAAAAGGGGCAAGCTTTGACCCACACAGAAAATCCCAAATAAATCAAGTCCAGATCCAGATTACAGATATTTAACTTACTTCTGTAATTTGGGCAGAGGAGGGTGGAATTGATGAAAGATACTTGATTCCTGTCTGAGCTGAGCTTACACTATTTCTTGCTTCCCATTCCGACTAGTCATCCAGCAGAGGCAGCCCTGAAGTCTAATGTTCCCACAGGCAGCTGACATATTTGATGGCATTTGGCCCAAGACACAGTATAAATAAAACCATGTCAGCTCGCAGTATATTAAAACCACAGAGAGAAGAAAAATCAATGTTTTACCAAATAGAAACTGATGAAACTCAAGAATGAAAGAACTAATATCCAACTTTGGGCAAAGGCGACACAAGAACATTAAAGATTTTAAACTACATTTGCAGACGCAGATAAATTTTTTATATGTTATAGGAGATTGAACTGCTAATTCTGTAAGCCACCTAGTTACTGTGTTTTCAGAAGATGGAAGTTAGGTTACATAGTACTAATGCTGATTTGGGAGTGCATGGTGCAGCAGTGTAAGCCAACAAAGATCAATGTGAAAATGACCGTAGTATCTCTGAGGAGTAAGCAAGGATCAATATTGGTGTAAACCTCAGACTTTCATTTTCTTGTAGAGGCCTAGTAAGAAAGTGAAGTCAATCCTTCTGAGATGTTGTTCCACGTTCCTGATGAACTGTAAATTATCATAATAAAAAAAAAACTTTCCCTTTTTAGCACTTCAAGGGCCTTGGGATATAATTACTTTGGAAACTCATGAAATGAATAAAGTTTTCCTTGACACAAAAAAATGGGCTGTATCAAGATCTGTTTGCCTCAGAGCACATTAGCTGCTCTGATGACTGTGGGTGCCAAATTGGGCTAACCATCCATCCAACTGGTGGGTCTACATGACTCACAGTTGGGGACTGGAGACATAGAACAAGGTAACAAGGTCTTCTTCAGTGCAGGTAAACCTCCCCCACCAAAATAGCTCTCTATAGAATCTTCTCAAAGTAAATTAAAGATCCACTCTCCTTGGATGTAATCAACAAATAGAACAGTAAATGAACTCACATGAGTGTTTGGCTTCCTGACAGGGTGGCCTCTTCTCATTTGCTATGTTTCTGCCATGAAACATGGATGGAAAGGAAGCCCTGATGGGAGCCTCCTCGCATGCAGCCCCCGGTGTGGAGAGAAACGTTCACACAGGCAGGGCTGGTCTCTGTTTCAAGCTGCGTTGCAACCTTTCACATTCATTTGTCCATGCTTGAGCCCCTGTGCAAACATTAAAGTCAGTGTATTTTCAGGGGAAAAATATATCTCAGGAGATCCATTTCAAATAAAGTGTTTGAATAACATTAAGTGAGCCAAGCAAAAATAAGATGCTAATGAAATTAATGTAGTCAGATTTTAAACCTGATGAATGTAAACAAAGCCCCAGATAAAGTATTACTGAAACACCCAATATGTTTCTTGTTATAATATTTGGGAAAAATACAATTGTGGCTTGAAATTATTCTACATTTTAAATACATTTGTTGAACTTTCTTTATGCGACTTATCTAAAATAAAAAGCCAATTGGCAGCAAGTTTATTTTCCTATATAATTTAATCATGAAAACTAAATTGACTCCTTTAGTCTCATTCACTCTAACAATTGAACAAAGCATAATTTTATTAAGCACGTTTAGTTATACATTAATATATTATATTATATTATATACATTAATATATTAATAATAGGACATTTACATAATAAGTTTTAAAGAAATATTCAAACCATTCCTTCTCAAAATTTAATTTAATATTTACAAACAATCATATCAAATAGAACATTTTTTTATAGGTGAGACTGAAGTTCAGAGAGATTAAGTTGGCTTCTCGAATATCATACAGTTATAAAAGACAGAGTAAGTTCTCGCTTGAGAATAATTTGTCTGAAACTTTATTCAGATGAATTTTTAACCATTTTCTTGGCTTTATGCAAAGTAAAGAAACTATGTTGGTTCAGCTCACAATCAAGAGTGTGCTTGCAAGAGAGAGTATAAATGTGACGAATACAAGCAATTACAATTAAGTGTAATAAAAGCTAAATATGATAAAGGTTCATTAAAAATGTACAGCATTACAAAGTCCTACTTCAGGGAGGTGTCGGGGAGCCCTCAGAAGTAAGGTAATTTATGATGGAAGTAGGGAAAGAAAAGTGAATTAGGTATGAATCAAGCAGAAAACACACTGTGGGTATTTTAGGCAAAAATCAAAGATGCGAAGTGAGAGAAACTAAAAGTATTTTTGCTGGCGTGCAGTGGCTCACACTTATAGTACTAATGCTCTGGGAGGTTGAGGCAGGTGGATTGTCTGAGCTCAGGAGTTCGAGACCAGCCTGAGCAAGCACAAGACCCCCATCTCTACTAAAAATGAAAAGCTGAGGCAAGAAGATTGCTTGAGCTCAAGCAAGAGTTTGAAGTTGCTGTGAGCTGTGATGGCATAATACTCTACTGAGGGTGACAAAGTGACACTCTGTTTCTAAAAAAAAAAAGTATTCTTGAGTAGCTGGCATGTTTGCATATAATTCAGCAGCCCTGGTCTAATTGGTAAGTGAGTGAGAGTATAAAACTAAAAACCATCAAGACCCTCAGATGCTTTCCATGTCATGGTAAGGAATTTCAGTTTTACTTTTGGTCAACAGGGAACCATTAAAAGTCTGGAAATCATTCTGAGCCTGAACTTCCCAGAAACAAAGTGCAGCAAGAATTGGTCTTGATGTAAATGTGATTTGAGCCAGAAAGGGATGTTTAAAAACAAACAAACAGCAAGCAAACAAACAACTGCTCTTTTGGGAGACTCCATCCTACTAGGAGACAGAAATGATAACCTGTCCTCTCAGTATATGACATTGGTCTGAAAAAGACAGGTGTAAATTTCCAGAGTGATGATGAAATAATGTGATTAGTAGATACATAACACATCCTCACACCTTCTGCTCTATATCCCTTATTGAGAACTAGTAGTGTGAGAAATAACAACAAAGTATGATATTTGGGAGAAAACAAAGTGTTATTTCAGTCTTACTATCTGCATCATAGAAATCTATAGAAGCATGATTATGAACCATTGAAGCTATGGCATGTTTATTTTTAAGTTTAACTATCAACTCTTGAAACTCTACCCTCCTTTCCCATGGAACTCTATTTTGATAAACAAACAGAAAAAAGAAAGAAAGAAAGAAAAGAAACAAATTTCAAGGATAGCCTTGATGGGGATAATCTTAATGACAGCACTTAAGAGGCAGTAGAAAAAAAAATCAGCTTGGTAAAGACATTAAGTGTGTGTGTATATATACATGTATATATATATAAATGGATATATATGTGTATGTGTATATATATACATATTGACCAGTATATATGTATACATATATTCACCAGTATGAAGGATATAAAGGAGAAAAAAATCTGAGACAGGAGAACCTTTTTTATGCCTTTATAAACCCCCCCTTAAAAAAATAAAAAGATTCAACTCTAATCATGCACAGGGGGTTAGTCTATAAAGGGAAGATGAAAAGCCAAATTAGAAAAGATGAGACTATGGATGATATGTACTTGAAAATCTGGACATATTCAGATCAACAGGCTTGCAGGAATGATTCTTGTAGATTTTTTTAAAGAACTACAGAAGGATATAAATTCATAGCTCTAGGTCTACTATTTTTGAAAACTGTTAGGCTCAGCTTAGTGTATAGACAGGAGACACTTCTTTATAAGGGGTGAAAAATAGAGGTGGACAGGAGGATGACTGTGATAATTAACTGCTCTTCAGCTTCACCTGAACATTAAGACATTAGAACTAATTTTCAGTTATCTATTCGAAATCACCTGGAATAATTGATGTAAGTTAAGAAAGCTATTGTTTAAAAAAAGCTGCATATAAAGAGAGCTTAATTACCCTTGACATTTGAATATTATAAAAACATAAATCAATTAAATTTTAGATTTTTCTAATAATAAGTCTGATTGACTGTCAAATTTTCATGGAACCATCAAGTCAACTTTTTTTTTGTTTTGAAATTTTTCTAATTGGCAAAAAATGTATGTATGTGTATTTATGGGACACAACATGGTGTTATGATATGTGTATACACTGTAGAATGACCAAATCAAGGTAATTAATTTATCCACTACCTCACATACTTATTTACTTTTTGTGGGGAAAATATTTAAAATTTACTGTCTTAGCAATTTTCAAGTATACAGTACATGCTTATTACCTATAATTATCATGTTGTATGCAAGAGATCCCTTAAACTTATTTCTCCTGTCTAACCAAAATATTCTGTTCTCTGCCAAACATCTCCCCAATCTTTCCTTACCTCCCTGCTCCCAGGAACCATCATTATACTCTCTGCTTCTAACTTCACTTTTTTTGTTTTAAATTTCAGGTTACTGTGAGGGTACAAACAGCCAAATCACAATATTTGAATTTGTGATGTGACAAGGTAGAGTCCCTCTTGTAGTTATGTTCTGCACCCAAAAGGTGCACCATACACCCCTACACTGGGCCCATTCAGTGGGAACACCCCCAACCCCCCTCCCCTTGGTCCCTTCACTCATTCTCCCTTTCTCCAGCTTGAACTGAAATGAGTTTTTCTCCCATGTGGGAGTGAATTAGATCATTACTGGTTTCATTGAGTATACTGGATATTTGATTTTCTATTCTCATGATCCTTTACTGAGAAGAATGTGTTTAAACTCCACCCAGGTTAATACAAAAGATGTGAAGTCATCATCTTTTTTATTGCTGAATAGTATTCCATGGTATACATATACCACAGTTTGTTAATCCATTCCTGAGTTGACGGACATTTAGGTTGTTTCTACATGTTGGCAATTGTAAATTGAGCTGCGATAAACAATCTAGTGCAAATGTCCTTATGATAAAAGGATTTTTTTTTCTTTTGGGTAGATGCCTAGTAGTGGGATTGTGGAGTCAAACAGAAAGGATCCTCCATACTTCTTTCCAAACAGGCTGTATTAGTTTGCCATCCCACCAACAGTGTAAAAGTGTTCCCCTCTCTCTACATCCATGCCAGCATCTGCAACTTTGAGATTTTGTGATGTAGGCTAACCTTATTGGGGTTAGGTGATATCTCAGGGTGATTTTGATTTACATTTCTCTGATGATTAGGGATGGTGAGCATTTTTTCATATGTTTGTTAGCCATTCAACTGTCTTCCTAAACATTTCTAATGGTGAACAATTGGGATGTGTAAATGTCTTATCTTTTGTGCACAGTGCTGCAGTGAACATGGTGGTGCAGTTATCTCTGTAAGATACTTATTTTACTTTCTTTGGACATACATCCAGAAGTGGAACTGCTGGATCATATAGAAGTTCAATTTTTAAGTCTTTAAGGAAACTCTGTAGTGTTTTCCATAATGGCTATATGAATTTACATCCCACCTATATTTGACTAATCTTCAGCAAAAGTGCTAAGAACACACAAGGGGGGAAGGCCAGTCTCTTCAATAATTGTTTTTGAAAAAAACTAGATATAAATTGTACAATTGGACTCTCAACTCTGTAAAAGTATACAAAAATTAACTCAAAATTGATTAAAGACTTAAATGTAAGACAGGAAACTATAAAACTATTAGATAAAAACAGGAGAAAATCTTCTTGACATTGGCCTTTTCAGAGAATTTTTATATATGACCCCCAAAGAAGGGGCAACAAAACCAAAAATAGAAAAGTGAAATAGCATCACACTAAAAGAAAATTTTTGCACAGAAAAGAACACAATCAATGGAATGGGAGAACATATCTGTCTCATGTATCTGATAAATGGTTAATATCCAAAATATATAAGGAACTCAAACAAGTCAAAGCGAGAGAACAAATAATGCAAGTAGACCAAGGACCTGAATAGACATCTCTCAAAAGAAGACATAAATGGCCAATTTATAACATGAAAAAATACTCAACAGCACTGATCATCAGGGAAATGCAAACTGTAGCAAATATGAGGTACCACCTTGAACCCATTAGAAAGGCCATTATCACAAAGATAATAAATACAAAGTGTTAGTGAGGATGTGGAGCAAGGGGAACGCTTGTACTTTGAAGGTTTTGAATAAAGCTTCACACTTTAAAAGTGGCCAGGTTCCAAACCTAGTTATTGATTTCTGACCCTGGAGAAAACTGTCTTTACTGACTGTGACAAATATTTTTAATTCTATTGGCTAAAAACTTGACAAATATCAGAGCACTTTCTGAGGCACTCTGGACATGGTGATGGTGATTTATAACAACCTAGAAATAATATTACCCTCTACGGTACTGTACTTTCCCTCCACACACTTCCTTTCTTTAATGAAGTCTTGCACACCACAACCATACCCTATCATTCTAGTCCATGTTGCTAGGATCCACAGTGTCATTAATTACCCAAGTATGAGGTGGAGGCTTTGGTAGTCTGAATTAGATAGGCTAATTTTTCAACAAAATAAGCTTTTGTTTATAATCTTGTGTTTGTCTTTTTCTTCAGCACCATGTAATTTGGACATGCAATTACTTAACCAGTGATTCATTGCCACCGGGTCACTGAATCAGAGTACAGATATATTAGCACATTCTCTTCCACTGTCACAGAGGCCCAATTTCTAACTAGTATGGATCTCTGCCAGTGCTAAAAAGAGGTAATGATCTTTGTGATAATTTTTCCAAAGTTGATCTTATTCAAATACAATTGTGTTGATTGATGAAGGTGGCATACTGATTTTACATGCTTTGAATGTTCAGTGGTCACGGTCAGAGCCATGGAGAGCTCACAAGAGTCTCTATGCTCATCAGCCAATGTCAGGGCTTCACAGGGCCTGTTTCAGGACCTGTGCTGGTATTTCCCCTACATATTGAATATCTGGGTGTTGGGAATAAAAACTGCCACTAAGTTCACAGGGTCATGTAGCACTGAAAGAAAACTCAAGATGAGCCCTCTGGCAAATAAGGGAATAGATCATCAAAAATAGAACAAGCTTTGAGATGCATCAATAGGTAAAGCTAAATAAACTCAGAGTCATCTTATGAAATATCATGGAAATATGTTATTAGTTATTATATAAACTAGCTTATAGGACACTGAGATATGTAAAGTTGGAGAAGTCTAACTTTTTCACAGCTGAGAAATGATTTTAGTGTTCTTGATGTCTTATAATCATTTAAAGATTGATGAGAATGTGAAACTTTCTCCGAGAGACTCCTGCTCAGTACAATATGGGGACAGTCCAATTGTTACTGGTTGTGAGCCCTTGTCTTAGAGCCTCTTGTTAACTTTTATTTCAGAGAAACTGTAGCATGTATGCTTCAGACCTAGCAATCTAAAATAGGTCAGGGCATAATTACTTTAGTTGCTTTGCTATTATGTTTGTTCCATTCTATCATTTTATTTTCTATATGTGATATATTGAACTCCATATAACTGAAATAACTAAACAGTAAAATATAAATAACTTGTGTAAAATCACAGATATCTATGTTTTTATATATCTACTGGAATGAGTTTCTGATGATATTATGCTGGCTTATATGTTACTATAATTTTTGTGGAAAGCAGAGCTCAAGTGGCGTTAGATATGCAAGAGATTTATTAGGGGGAAAATGCTTACACAAGATAAAGGGGAGAAGAGGACTACAGTCAATTAATCTATTATTAATACAGGGTGACAACTATTTTAAATTGCATGTGGACTTTATGGCCATTGTGTATATAACATGGTAACTATAGTACATAACAATGCATTGCATTCTCAAAAATTGCTGAGAGACTGGATTTTAGGGGTTTATATCACAAAAGATAGTAAGCATGTGAAGTAATATGTCAATTAGCTTGATTTAGCCCTCCCATGGTGTTTTAATAGATATAATTTTATATAATATATACAATATGTATAAATATATACAATAAATATGATTACATACATATAATTTTTGTATTATACAAATTAAGAGATTAAATAAAATATGCTAGTTTGAAATTAAAAATATAAAGGAAGTGAGTAGAATAGTAGAAAGAGAGACACTCAGACCATGATGCAGACCTGCCATGTGTGAAAGGAGAGGGGAAGGAAGGAAGATTTGGTGGGAAGAGTGGTAAGACTTTTCTTTCAAGAACATTTAAAGCAGGATCATGAACAGCCTTTGAGGTGAAGTGTTCCAGTAGTGAAGTCCCATTTTATGGCAGGAAGGAGCCCTCATGGATAATCCGGATGTGCTCAGTTACAATGGAGAGGAGCCCAGGAAAAGCACGGTCTTGGCACACATGTGGTGGTAGATACAGAGGGGTCCATGCTGGGATTCTCAAAAAAAGGCTACCACACCCTGGAAGGCAGCGAGGTATGGAGGAAAGAACGTGATTTAGGCTTATGTCTTGGCTCTGCCACTTAAGGGTTTTCTGACCTTAGACAGCTTTAGTTTATCTAAATGTAAAATGGGGAAACTAGTAGGTACCCCTTCACTGTAGTAGCTAAACATATCACAGGGGGAGGAGGGAAGCGAGTGAGAAAGGGGCAGGGAGAGAGAGATTGGGTTTCCAACATGCAGATTGAGAGGTAGATACGTGAAGACACTTGGGAGGGTCAGAACATGGCGATAGTGATAGGTAATGTTAGGCGTCAAGATCATTGGATTAAGAAATGCCGAGAGAATGGGGCTTATCTGTGAGGCTGTTTCCAGAGCAGACAGGCATGTGAGTTGAGAGAAGCACGGGGAAGACCTGTCTTCAGTAGAACAGGTGGGCATTGGGCAGTTGGCTGGGGGCCCTGAGAGAACGTAACAGGCAGAGAGAAGGCATTTACTTACCTTTCTTGCTGTCCTGGGTCTGGGCCACTTTCCTCTTCTTGGCCTTGTACACTAAGGCTGCCTGGCTTTTGGACTCTAGGACTTATACCAGTGGCCCCTTGGGTTCTCAGGCCTTCAGCCTCAGGTTGAGAATTGTGCCAGTCAGCTTTGCTGGTTCTGGGGTTTGTGAGCTGTTACCAGCAACCCAGTGCTTGCACTTGCTAATGGCCTGTTGTGGGACTTCTGAACCCCCATAATCACACAAGCCAGTTTTCCCAATATCCCTTCTCACCTCTCCATACACATCGTATGTTCTATTGGTCCTGTCTCTCTAGAGAACTCTAGTGGGTAAGAAGCAGACCATCTGGGTTACACTCTTGAGTTCACTTTATGTTTCTAAGCCTCTCTGTGGTCTGTTTCCTGATCTCTTATACGAAGATTATAGAATTGCTGTGAGAACTGAATGAGTTTATACATATGTGGGCAGTGATAAGAGTCATGTCTGGCATGTAGTAAGTGGTATATAGGTGAACTTTAAGGCTATCATTGCTTTGAATATGTTTATTCAAATACCTATCTGGATTTTCTTATTTTGTGTTTTTGGTTTCCTAGTTTTACTACTATCTTTATTAACATTAACCTCTCTCTCTCCTTTCAAAATCTTTTTCTTATTTTTGGAAGGATTTTCTTGTCATAGATATATCTGACAGTCTCTCCCTGTTAGTTGTCACTACAATACAGAAATTGAACATTTTAAAGGAGTCACTCCCTTTGATCTGCCCTCTGCACTTTGCTCCATCACGGGTTTTATCTCTAGATATAGAAGATTATCCCCCCTTATTGTATTCCTATTCTTCAAGAAATTGGCTTAACTGGGGTTGCAGTGGGCAAGTAGTGTGGCATGACCACAGAGGACCACAAGGACACTGAGCTGCAGTGATTTCATGCTTCAGGGCTCAAGTCCAGGCCAATTCCCCAAACGCTCATTCTTCCTTCACCTAGTGTAAACTAAATGTGATCTTGAGTGAATTAGTGGCAACTGGAGTTCAGATTAGATAGAATTTATGATAAATTTGATAAAAGAATAACAATAACAACAGTTTCTTTCTTCCTCCAGAAGAGTATTTTTTAAAATGTCAAATGTCTTGGTGCTTCCAGCCCAACTTGGGAAGTTAGTTATCATGCTCACCTTTGAAAAAATGACTAACATGGAACGGTAACATGTGGAGCCTCAGAACTATGTGGAATCGTAACATTCTAATCTGGACGTTAATGACTTGAAGCCATATCTCATTCACCTTTTTCTTACTTAAGTAGAAGCAAGAATTTGGAGTCTCTAGGACAGGATGGTGCCCTGGAGCACAGCTTGCAAATTTGAATGACATCTAGTTCATAAATGGCTCAGCTGGCATCTCAGGCAGGAAATGCACTAACCAGGCTCAGAGGCAGCTGCTTATTTGATGTCCAGATGTGGGGACTAGGGGGAAGGGGATTCAGAGCAGTTGAAGCAGCAGATTGTAAAGGAGAAAAATAGCAAGGGAGAAAAATTGAAGAGAAGCACAGCAAGTCGACAAGGCAAGAAGGAGGGGTGTATAGCATTTGTCTCCCATGAAAGCCCC
>NW_003852473.1:4349725-4351859 GCF_000181295.1 Otolemur garnettii
AACTTAACAAAAGCCATAGGCACTGAATTAAAATGGGAACTTTTATACGATTATGATGATTACTACTTAGATAAGGATCACTGAATCTTTAAATAAGGAATGGGATCGATATCTCTTGAATGTATTAGTAGGCCTTTAGCACTTTGATTGAGATAAAGCCAATTTTTTTTTCTCTCACTGTTCAACCTGAGTGAGGCTGAAAGTGAGATTGAACCTTCTGCTTTCCATTCAGAGTTCATACATTTTCTTTTATTTGACCCTGAGAAATGCAAAACCTAACATTTTCCTTCTATTTCAGCTTCTGGTATGCTCAGACATAATTGTTTTTAGGGAGAGTTTCATAATATATGCTTATGTTTTATTATTTTATTATTAATGTAGCTCTAATTTGAGGTTAATGGAACAGCTTTATTTTATTGTACTTTCATTTTAATCCACATTACATCTCTTTTGGAAATACATGTGATTTAAGCACTTGAATGCAGTGAGACAGTGTGCTCACTCAGAATAATAATTAAGGTCATTTCTTTTTGCCTGTGATGCTTTGTGCTTCTACTCATAAATTGCATAAAATTTTTCTTAAAAATGAAAACATGACGTGAAAGCCATCTTCATCTTTTATTGGTATATACAAGATGATTCTGGTTGTTATTTCTCAGCTATGGTATTTTTCAATGAAATATCCATGTGCAGGGTATTTTTAAATAAGATCAGATTCAGTTTGTTGCTCTTAACATTATTTTTTTCAATTGCTGTATTGGAGCAATTTTGGTCTAGCTGATGGTCAATTGCAAGCTCTGGGTCACTGCGTCCTCTACTGCAGATGGCTTCCACGTGGGTCTTCCACATGAAGCACTTTCAGCCAATTTAACTAAAGAGAGACATTATATATTAAATTGTGTTGCCACAATGATTGAAAGTAATAATATGTTATGAAAAAGATAGAATTTATTGAAGTGGTATCTACTCTGACAGATTTGGATTCCAGCTTTTAGAAAATCAAGTATAAAGGCTATCCACGTAGGGTCAGAAGAGATCAAACTTTCACTCTTCACAGATGATATGATTGTATATCTAGAAAACACCAGAGATTCTACTACTAAACTCTTAGAAGTGATCAAGGAATACAGCAGCATCTCAGGTTACAAAATCAACACTCATTAATCAGTAGCCTTTATATATACCAACAATAGTCAAACTGAAAAAACAAGGACTCACGCTAATTCATTCAACAAAAAAAGATGAAATATTTGGGAGTTTACCTAACAAAGGATGTGAAAGATCTCTATACAGAGAACTATGAAACTCAAAGAAAAGAAATAGCTGAAGATGTTAACAGATGGAAAAACATACCATGCTCATGGCTGGGAAGAATCAACATTGTTAAAATGTTCATATTACCAGAAGCAATTTACGAATTTAATGAAATCCCTATTACATCTCCACTATCATACTTTAAAGATCTTGAAAAAATAATACTTCCTTTTATATGTAATCAGAAAAAACCTCGAATAGCCAAGACATTACTCAGAAATAAAAACAAAACAGGAGGAATTACAGTACCAGACATCAGACTATACTGTAAATTGATAGTGATCAAAACAGCATGGTACTGGCACAAAAACAGAGAGATAGATGTATGGAACAGAATAGAGAACCAAGAAATGAACCCAGCTACTTCCATTATTTGAGCTTTGACAAGACAATTAAAAACATTGAGTGAGTAGGGAAAAGATTCCCTACTTAACAAATGGTGCTGGGTGAACTGGCTGGCGATCTGTAGAAGACTGAAACTAGACCCACACTTTTCACCATTAACTAAGATAGACTTCACTGGATTAAAGATTTAAACTTAATACATGAAACTATAGAAATAGTATAAGAAAGTTCAGGGAAAACTCACTTGCAGGGTATGTCTCTGACAAATGTTTAATGACTAGAATCCACAGAGAACTCAAACATATTAACAAGAAAAGAATAAGTGATCCCATCTCAGGGTGGGCAAGGGACTTGGCGAAACATCTCTGAAGAACAGGCACACAGCCTACAGACACATGAAAAAATGCTCATCATCCTTAATCATCAGAGAAATGCAAATCAAAACTACTTTGAGATATCACCTAACTCCAGTAAG
>NW_003852473.1:4351889-4362888 GCF_000181295.1 Otolemur garnettii
TGGACGTGGAGAAAAGGGAACACTTCTACATTGCTTGTGGGAATATAAATTAATACTTCCTTTTGGAAAGATGCTTGGAGAACACTTAGAGATCTAAAAATAGACTGACCAATTGATACTACAATTCCTCTACTGAGGTGTGTATCGGTAAGACTTTACCTCTTACAAAATTAATAATATGACTTTGGGTGGTGAGTTGAATTTAATATGCTTTTCTTTTTGTGTTTGACTTTGGGTTAGACTTACTATCAATTCCTACCTCTACTGGGTATATATCCAGAAGACCAAAAATCACATTATAACAAAGATATTTGTACCAGAATGTTTATTGCAGCCCAATTCATAATTGCTTAGTCATGGAAGAAGCCCAAGTGGCCATCGACCCATGAATGGATTAATAAATTGTGGTATATGTACACCATGGAATATTATGCAGCCTTAAAGAAAGATGGCCCCAGAAGTGCATTAATGTACATAGTTACCATTCAATAAAAAAAAAAGAAAAAAGAAAGATGGGGACTTTACCTCTTACATGTTTACATGAATGGAGCTGAAACATATTCTTCTTAGCAATGTATGTCATTAATGGAAGAAAAAGTATCCAATGTACACAGCCCTACTATGAAACCAATTTACAGCTTTCTTATGAAAACTATAACCCAATTATAGCCCAAGAAGAAGGGGAAAGGAGAAAAGGAGGGGAGAGGGGAGGGTAATTGATGGGACCCCACATACAGTGCATGTTAGAAGGGTACATGTCAAATTTACTAGGTGTAGAATATAAATGTCTTAACCCAATAATTAAGCAAATGCTGTGAAGGCTATGTTAACCAATTTGATAAAAATACTCAAATTGTACATAAAACCAGTACATTGTCCCCCATGATTGTGTTATTGTACACAGCTATGATTTAATAAAAAAAAAACAAGTATGGAATATTAAAATTGTTATGGTATGGCATTAGTTTTGTTGTCATGTATGATTAAATTATCATCAATTGCTTTCATATTTCTTAATACAATTGATAATTTATGTCTATTTAATTGCAAGGATTTGTTGACAAACTCATAATTTAATATTAAAATTAATATTATGACTTTGGGCAGTGAGTTGAATTTAATATGATTTTCTTTTTGTGTTTGACTTTGGGTTAGATTTACTATCATAACTGAAATCCAAGGCCAAGACTCATGTGTTGCTTATATTAAATAGAATATTCAGCTGAGCCAGTCCTGGCACTACTTGCCTCTACTTACTCTTCCAGTTCTGGTTTGCATCACAGATAGATTCCTGCAGGCTGCATTTCCCAGGCTCCCATGGCAACAGATTCAACTAAACAGACATGCTTGTGGGAATTAAAAGTATGGACAGAAGGAAGAAGCCAGAGAATACCCTCACCTCTTTGAGCTGTGTTTCTGGGACTGGCTGAATCTCCTCTGTGGTGGTTCCTCTTTCTGCCAGGTGCCCCTGGCTTCTGTGCTCTGTGGGGTTACCTGTCCCCAGGCCCCCAGCCTCAGGAGCTCAGGGGTTTCCTGCTTGGCTCATCTCACGGCTGCCTCCCTGTACCTTGTCTGTTTTCTCAGACTCTCCTATGTAGCCAACTCTTGCATTAAATATTCTATGCTGTAGTGTAAAGTGGTTTCTGTATTTCTGGTAGATTTCAACTAAGATATAAGATTCATCACAAAATACACCAAATGTGAAATTATTCTGTATTAGTATTATTATGGTAAATTTATTACTTTATATATTTTTCAAATTAGTTCAAATTTGTTTTCAATCTACATTTTATATCCTGAGTGTCAGATTTTAGGACTCTTATGTCTTTAAGTAATACTACATTGTACTAGAACAGGGGTGGGGAAACTGCAGCCATAAGGCCACATGTGGCCTGCCAGGTCCTTAAGTGGGGCCTCTTGACTGAATACAAGTTTTACAAAGTAGATACTTTTATTTTTATTAATACATTTTTGTTCATCTTTTATATTTTTGTTTTATTTTTTAAATGAACATATGTAAGATACCAAAGAAAAAATTAGTTTCAATAAAATAATCTTCCCAGATTGACTGGCACACTTACAACATCAGTAAGTTCTAAATTCCCCTGGCTCACTGGTGCCACCACCACACAAAACTAGTTGGGGAGAGTTTATGGGGGTCAAGTAGCCAGAGTTATTAGATTTTTACAATAGTGCACCGTGTTTCTGTTTGAAATGGAATTTGTGAGTAGTTGCTCAGCTGATGGTGTTGTTAAATTCTGTGTGCTTAACATCCCATCAGGTCAAACAAGACCAGGTGAATGCTGGAATAAAACAGATTTTCTAAATGAGGATTGGGAATTGCAATATTACCTTGTTTCTGCAAAAGATAAGATAATTTGCTTGATTTGTAATACTGCAGTATCAACATTAAAGAAATTCAATGCTTATCAGCATTATAACACTTATAATGACTGTAAATACTTTAAATTAGAGGGAGAGGCATGAAAAGTTGGATTGTGGAAATGAAAAGATGAAAAGCGAAAGCAAAGATAGTTCTTTTAAGCAGCAATAAGTTCTGATAATAATACCATTGAAGCAACTTACACAGTAACTTATATACTTGGGGGGAAAAAGGAAAGCCATTTAGTGATGGAGAAATTGTGAAAGAATGCATTGTTGAAGCTGTAGGATGTTTAGACCTTGATAATGTTTCAAAGTACAAACAACTGCCTCTTTTGAGGAAAACCATTACTGATTAACACCATGAATTAGCCTTCAACTTAACATACAACTTCATGCAATACTTCAAAAGTAAAATATACATTATACAATCACTTGAGAAGAATCAACTAATACTGCTGACTCAGTGCAAGTTTATACTTCATTCTAGTCATGAGAAGATTTTCTTGCTACATAGAGTGACTTGCTTTGGGCACTTTTGTGGACCAAACATGGGGAACGGATATCTTCAACAACTTTCAAGATAAATGTGTGAAATTAGACTGAGTTTGGTATATTTAGTGAGTGTATGTACAGATGGTGCACCTTCCATGACAGGAAAACATGAAGGGTTTATGCACAGATAAAAAGGTGCTAACAGATTTATAGACCCAGGCGCTCTCTTCTCTTTTCATCATTATCTTGCATAAGCAAAATCTCTATTCTAAAGCTACTATTTTAAGTGACACTTTGTAATAGATTATAAGTCTTGTTAACTATATTCATGAAAAGGCAATATGGCATAGTCAGTTTTGTAATACCTTATTTATTATTTTTATTTTTTATTTTTTTTTTTTGTAGTTTCTGGCCGGGGCTAGATTTGAACCTGCACCCTCTGGCACATGAGGCCGGCATCTTACTCCTTTGAGCCATATGCACCACCCCCTGTAATACCTTAAAGTCAAAGGAGAAGTTATTCTGGGTGGATTTATTATATTCTAAAATGTGTTGGCTATTGCAGGGATAGATGTTAGCCAAAATTTTATCTCTGTGAGAATAAATAGTTAAATTTTATGAAGAACAGAATCAGCAATTCAATTATTGAAAGAAGGTTTCTATAGGAATGCAACATTTCTGTGTGAGTACCACGTCAAACCAAAACAACCTGAATATTTCCGTGCAAGGTAAAACCAAGTCTATATACGACATGTGGCAAAAAAATCTTTTTTCAAAATATTTTTTCTTCGAAAGGCAATTTCAGTTGAACATTTTCCCCAGTTAGCAAAGGTGGGCAGGAAGATATATGTGAATCATTTGATGAATACACAGCTCTTGTAGGCTTATTAATTGGAGAATACAATGAAAGGTTTACTGGCTTTGAGGGACATGACACCAAACTCAAATTAGCATTTTAGGCTCATCTAGTTGTTATCCACCAAGGCACCTAAAGAACTACGGATGGAATTGACTGAGCTCTCACTAGATGAGATTTTGAAGTCACTATTTAATCCTAAGAAAGATCTAATTGAAATATGAAAAATGCAGTTGGATACCCATGGCCTTTGGCAATAGGCCTGAAAAATGCTTTCTTGACCAGATGCAGTGGCTGATGCCTGTAATCCCAGAACTCTGGAAGGCTGAGTTAGATGCATTGCTTGAGCTCAGGAGTTCAAGACCACCTTGAGCAAGAAGAAGACCCTCTCTCTACTAAAAATAGAAAAACTAGCTGGGTATAGTGGCTCATGCCTATAGTCCCAGCTCCTTCGAGGCTAAGGCAAGAGGATCTCTTAAGGCCAACAGTTTGAGGTTGAAGTGAGCTGGTGAGCTGAGATGATGCCATAGCACACTACCCAGGGCAACAGGGTGAGACTGTTTCAAAAAAAAAAAAAAAAGCTTTCTTGCTTTTCAACAACTTATTGGTATGAATCTATGTTCTCCTACCTAGTCCCCTAGAGGACACCCTTAAACTTACAAATGACTGATACTTATCTAGAGGAACAATGGAAACTATGGATCTCCATGGTACAACCAAAAATATTCAAATACTTTCTAACAAAAAGCAGACACAACAAAATCACTAAAAATTAACAAATAGTTTTCATTTTTTGAAATTATTAAGTACACAATTGTTAGATTTTTACAAAATAATGTACATTTAAAAATATATTTAATTGAAGTTAAATGCAGCCATTTGTTTATTTATTTATTTATACATTAATGCATTTCTGGGGTACAATGTGCTGATTTCATATAGAATTAGGAGCGTTTACATCACACTGGTTAATATATACCTCATTTCATTTACTTAATTATTGTGTTAAGACATTTATACTTTGTACTTAATAGATCCAACATGTACCCTTGCATTATGCACCATAGGTGTGATTGCACCATTTACCCTCCCTCAATCTGACCTCCCCCATTCCCTCCCATCCTCCTATCCCTCCTTTATCCTGGGAAATAGTTGTGATCTATTCTTCGTATGATAGTGTGAGTGATTATAAATTGGTTTCATAATAGTACTGAGTATATTGGATATTTTTTCTTCCATTCTTGAGATACTGTACTAAGTAGGATATGTTCCAGCTCTATCCATGTAAACATACAAGAGGTAAAGTCTCCATATTTTTTAAGGCTGCATAATATTCCATGGTATACATGTACCACAATTTATCAATCCATTCATGGGTCAATGGGCACTTGGGCTTCTTCTATGACTTGGCTATTATGAATTGAGCTGTAACGAGCAATCTGGTGCAAATATCTTTGTTATAAAGTGATTTTTTGTGTTTTGGATATACACCTAGTAGAGGAATTGCAGGATCAAATGGCAGGTCTACTTTTAGATCCCTGAGTATTCTCCATACTTCTTTCGAAAAGGGACATATTAGCTTGCGTTCCCACCAGCAGTGCAGAAGTGTTCCCTTTTCTCCACATCCATGCCAACATCTGTAGTTTTGGGACTTTGTTATGTGAGCCACTCTTACTGGAGTTAGATGATATCTCAAAGTAGTTTTGATTTGCATTTCTCTGATGATTAAAGATAGTGAGCATTTTTTCATGTGTCTATAGGCCATGTGCCTATCTTCTTCAGAGAGGCTTCTGTTCAAGTCCCTTGCCCACAATGAAATGGGATTACTTATTCTTATTTTTTATTAATAAGTTTGAGTTTTCTGTGGATTCTGGTTATCAAACCTTTGTCAGAGACATAACCTGTAAATATCCTCTCCCATTCTGAGAGCTGTTTGCTTGCTTTACTTACTGTGTTCTTGGCTGTGCAGAAGCTTTTTAGTTTGATCAGATCCCAGTAATGTATTTTTGGTGTTGCTTCAATTGTCTAGGGGTTCCCCAATTTCTTCAAGTGTTTCTCCTGCACTCTCTCCAAGGATCTTTATAGCTTTACATCTTAAGTTTAAATAAAAAACAAAAGGATTATTTAAAAGATCAATGAATCAAAATGTTGGTTTTTTGAAAAATTCAACAAAACTGATAAACCTTTGGACAACCTAACCAAAAATATAAAATTAAAGTCCATAGTATCATCAAACAGAAATGACAAAGGTGAAATAACAACAGATACGTACAAAGACGTACAGTTTTCCCACCCCTGCACTAAAAGCTCAAGGGCACAGGTTAGGAAGAGCATAGGAAGAGGAAGGGAAAAAGACTAAGAAGGACTCAAAGTACATTCATTAAAATAATAAGTTATAGAATTTAGTAGAATTTTTTAGATTACCTCCTTTTTTCTAAAACACTTTAGGCAGAATATTAATTCTACTGTAATTTAATGTTACCTGGGGAAAAATGTATGATAGTCAACTATCTTTGAAGAGTAAAAAGCTCACCCAAACTAGGTAGCATTTTAAAAATAGGAGTACTTTCTGGAGAATTTAATTCTTTGATGAGCTTCCTGAAACTTCAGGAAACTAATCTATTTTATTCTCTCAATTCATAGCTATTATTGATTTTAAGATTTTGATTATTGATTTCATTCATTTATTTTTTCATTCAGTAAATATACATTTACTACCTAATATATATTAGACACTGTTTCAGGGATTAGGGATACAGGAATAAAGAGAAAAACAACCTCTCCCTAATTTCTTGTGGGAAGGGATAGAAATAAACAGATGTGTGAACAACATAGTAAGTCAGATAGTAAGTGTTGTTAAAAACAGTGAATCAGGGAAGTGGAACAGGGAGCAGTGAGCCCAGGGGGGAGTCTCAGTTTTAAACAAGGTGGTTGGTGCAGGCTCTGTTGAGCAAAAGGGGCAGGTGGAGTGCCTATTAGATGGACCAGTGCACCCCATGGAGGGTATGACATGAGCTTAGCCCCTGAGGCAGGAGAAGTGTGCATGGAATTTTTGAGAAACAGAGGCAATCCCAGTGTTCAGGAGGGCAGTATATTTTGAGACGCCATCAATCCAAAAACAGCCTTGGGATCAATGATTTAAAAGAAAAACAAAACAAAAAACTCTGCTACATTCCAGGTACACATGTTTTAATTTGACAGTAATGTGCATTGATCATTACATGCTGTGCTTTTTGTTAGTTTGAGGCTATGATTTTTTTCACACATAGCATCTAAAGTTCTCCAGAATCACCTATGGCTAGAGGTTGTAACATCATGGTGACATGCTGTTTTTCATTATTTTTGCTTCTGTTTCTGCACTTTGTAGAACTGGCAGTATAATTTGGATTTATATTGAAGAATTCTTGGATTTTGTTCTACATTTTATGTTTAGGTATATTTTTAGTTTCGTTTTTCTCTTTAATTTAATTACATATTGCTGGAAGTTAAATAGCTTCTCTTCAAAGTGAGCTAGAAACTTTGATATCTAACCTTAAAGATACCCTTCAGAACTCGTGAAATCCATCACACCAATTCTTCCTAGCTTTGAATGCTGATGATCGCTTCAGGGATGCTTGCTTACATTTGCCAAATAGTCAATAACTGCTACTTCACAACCCAGCCTTCCATCTGGAGGCTGAAAAATTTATTTTGACATGGATTGAGAGTTGTGTCTTCTTTAGAGAAATGTGAAAATGTGAAATGAAAAATTAACTTGATCTCAGAACCCATTTTGCAGGAGGCATCTCAGAGGACCAGAGTGCTATGGAAAATACTGAGAAAAACCCCGATGAAGTCAAATCTTAGTTTTTGGAATTTAACATTTTTGGTAACATTTGAGTATGTTATTTTAGTACCTGATATAAACAGGGTAGATATGCACAGGACAAAACAGGAAAGTTCCGAATTGCTGTAGACCCACTCTGGCCCCTTTCCCAGGTAGCCGTTGTGGACAGTGTGTGTCCTCTGGGGCCTCCTCCTGCTGTGTGCTGTGTGTTCACACAGAAATATATACATGCATTTATATTATATACTGTATACTACAGAAGCAGATTTATATTTACAAATATAAATGTAAAGCATAAATACAACTGATACAGAATAGAAATTAAAAGCTTTATTAAAGCTCTTCATTAGTTTTATTTACATAGGTATCTAAAATGCCTTCATGTGCTCGTGTATTGGCATGTCTAAGTTTTTGGTGTGCCATCATGTACATATGCCACAAAGTATTTATTCTCTTCTCCATTAAGCAGTACATTTGGGAAGAGGAGTTGATGTTACCAACAATATTCCACAGAACATCTTGTAATTTTATCTTTTCATAAATGTAGAAGTGGGTTGTATTTAAAAATAAGATACCTAGCAGCAGAATTGCTACTTAAAGTACAGTACATGTCTGAATCTGATAAAAACTGCTACACTATCTCCAGTTAGACCCCCTGGGCTACATTCACACTAACAGTGCATGACAAGGCCAATTCCTTTGAGTCTTTTTCTACATTTATTCTTTAGTCATTGAATTTTGGAGATTTTTAGTACCAATTTGATAAAGAAAAAAATTCAATGGTTGTTTTTATTTGCATTTCTTTAATTGCTGGATACACTGAGTACCTTTGATTTCTTATGAATGTTCTCTGTGTTTTGCTTTGCCTGTTTTCCTATTGGTTAGTTTTCTTCTTTCTTACTATTATAGTAGTTCTTTTGGGTGGAGATTAAACTTTTAGATAGGATACAGGTATTTTCACTCAAGCTGTCACTGCCTTTCAACTTTATTAGTTATTTCCTTATAAAGGAAGATTTTAATTTATAAAGTGAAGTAATTATCATTTTCTTTTCCTATTTCATGGGTTTTGGTCTGGCTTATCTGTTTAATCCACAATGAAACTGATTTTTATTCATTACATGAGATATATTGTATTAGTTAGGGAACATAACTCCTCGGGCAATCAGATTTTTAAAAATGAGTTAAACATAATAGAAGGGTTTCACTCAAGGACCTGATGCAGGCAATTCAGGTCAGTGGTGACTGGGGGGCGGGCAGGAGGTGGTCAGTTTAGTTTCACAGACTGAAGTGGGGGCCCAGTACCTCTGGGTCTGCCATTTACCATCTGTGGTTCGCAAGGCCTGCCTAAGGTCGTGTTGTTTTATTGTTGTTAGCCTTGAAAGAAGAGCTGTGTCTGGGGGTAGTACGTGTCACCTCTCATGGAGCCTTCCCTAGAATCAGCCAAGGGTCACATCGCATTTCCAAGATGGGAAATGGATTTCCTGAACTGCTGGCACCCTTTGCCACAGACTGTGGATTTATTTTGTTTCCTTAAATGGCTACCCCATTTTCCTGTGATCACTTATTAAGTAGGCCAGCTTTTGTCTTAAAATATCACCTTTACCATAAATTACACTGACATGTACACACCATCTATTAGGAACTCTCCTCTATTAGCCTGAATTCTGTGGGGTTTTCTTTTATGTACTTTGTGATGGCAACTCTGCCTTATTGTTCTCTTTCAAAATGTTTTTGACAGTTTACACATGCTATATAATTTTTGAATTGTCTGGTTTCATTGAAAGTAATCTTGTTTTGATTAAGAAGCTTTTGTATAGATTAATCAGGGGAAAATAATTTTAAAGTACTACAATTCCACCCTCAGGAACACAGAATGCTTCTCATTATTTAGATTTAATTTTGTGTGTTTCACTGAAGTTTCATAATTTTCTCTTCATGGGACTTTCAGGTTTCTTGTTAAGTTTATTTCTAGAAATTTTATGGCCTTTTGTACTATTGTATAAGAAATCCTTTATTCCATTTTATTTCCTCATTATTTCTGAATAAATTATTGATTTACATTTATTTAATATACAACAGCTTATTGTTGTATATTAAATTTCGTAAGCTATTTTTAGCTTACTAAAAAATTAAATTCATTCCAATAATTTTTCAGTTGATCCTTTTTTATTTACACATAGATAATTAAGTCATTAATAAATATTGAATAATTTTGCATTTTTCATTTTGTTTAATTGACTAGGTCTTGTGTAAAGTGTATTTGGGTTGTGGGTGCCTTCTTACCTGGCCCACATCTGGTTGCCTGCCTTTATGAACTTCCTAGAAAGAATTATGGTTACAATGGGTTTCTGAAAGAGACTCTTTCATAGGTTGAAAAATTCTCTTATAGCATTTTTTTTAAAGAAAAGAGTGTTGAATTTTAAAGAAAGTTTTTTGAACATGTATTGAGATGATCACATATTCCTTTATAATATTTCCTTTTGTATATATTTGGAGTAAAACTCAAATGCCAAAATATTTCTAGGTATAATTTGAATATATTTCTTTTAGAATTCTCTCTCTTTTTTTCCTGTTATATCTTTTTTGGTTTTAGTATCAAAGTAAGACTAACCTTAAAGTATGAGATTGAAAGTTTTCTGTTGTGTTTTATGCCCCCTCTAAATTTACATAAGTTTAAACTTTAAGGTTTAGAACTTCACCATAAAACTGCCTGGGCCAGGGTCCTTATTGCCACAAGATCATTATTTAATCAACTGTACAATTCAGTTTTTCCAGATATTGACCTATTCACTTTTTCTGCCTTTTTTTTTTTGAGTGAATATCCTCCTGGGAAATCAAACTTTTAATATTAACTTACACATTTCAGTATTATTTTTACTAAATATCTTTTTGCAACATGTTGAAACTTTTCCATATCTAGTGTCTTGTTCTCAATTTGTGATAGTATTTATGTGTTATATTTTTGGGGAGGGGTATTATTTATAATTTCCCTAAGTTTTTCAATTTTGTTGGTATTTTATGGAGTCAGCATCTGATTCTATTCCTCCATCTACTAGTTTTCTTTCTCTTTGCTTGCATTTAATGTATTTTACTGTCATTATTTTCCTTCTTCTACTTGTATTAGATCTTTTCATAATACTTTGATTTTATTTTGGTATTTTTATGCTAAAATTGTGTTATATTTTAAAAAGTCTTACTTTCATATTTTAAAATTGAGTTATATTTTAAAAAGTCTTGCTGGGTGATTAGCACAGTTATTCTCACACATTGTCATCCATTTACACATATTTACTTTTTCAACTTTGATCTACTCTTTAACCACATTTTTTTTTTATATTCTCCTTGGATGATGTATTACAGATGCTGTATTTTATCATCAATATTATTTGGGTTTTGGAAGTTTATTAAGATTTTCTTTTTCTTTTCTTTTTTTTTTTTTT
>NW_003852473.1:4363226-4366758 GCF_000181295.1 Otolemur garnettii
TCTCAAACTCCTGAGCTTAAGCAATCCACTTGCCTTAACCTCTAAGAGTGCTAGGATTACAAATGTGAGCCATCTGCTCAGCTTATTGAGAGTTTCTTTGTAATCTTTCTAAAAGTATGCTTGACACATATTTTAAAAGAACTGGCTTTTTTTTTGTTGTTGTTGGATGTACAGTTTTTTTTGTTGTTGTTGGATGTACAATAATCTATACATCAATTATGATTAAATTTCATTTATTCTACTCATCTACATTTTTACTTGTTTTGGACAATTTTAGTTTTCTAATTTCTAATACATCTTTCTTTGAAGCTCTGTGTTTGCAGAATTGTTTCTATTTTTCTTCCCCCTCCACAAAAACTTTTTTTACATACTTAAAAGTTTATTAGATGCTTGATGATTCATGATGTGAATTTTCTTGCTTGACCATATATTTTATTCCTGTGAAATATTCCTTTAAATAATATCTATTTTGAAGTAAAATCATTTGATAATAATTAATATAATTAATTTATGTGGTTTGATATTTTACTTTTGCCATGGGTTTTATTATATATAGAATTACGTATTTTAGTTTTAATCATTCTGTGTTATTTTATATATTTTATCATGTCTTTCACAAATAGCTTAAGATTAAATTTTTTTTCCAAACTCAATATTACTATCTTTTTAAGAGATAATTGAATCAAATTTAATTTCTGTAATTGTGTTTGGACTTATTCTGTGTCTCATGATTTCTAGTTACTGAGCTTTTTTGTTGGTGTGTTTCGTTTCTTTGTTGTCTTTTGTTGAATTTATCCTGTTTTCTGTTTTTCTTTATTTCTTTCATTCCATACAGTGGTTTATGGGCTGTATGTTCTATTTTTCTTCTTTTATTGGCCCCCCCTTAACATTTTAATACATATATTTGAAGTTAAAATCTTGTATTATAGATGAACAGACCAAAGGCAGAAAAATAAATAATATTTTCCTTGTTACTCAGATGATAGCTGTGGATCAAAAACTTTAATATCCTTGGGTTCAGAACTACTTTCTTTCCTAGGCCTCATCTTTTCCAAAATATTTGACCCAATATATCATTCTTTATTATGCTCCATCTTTCCTTGCTTTCTCAGCAAATATATTGGCTTGATGTCTTATTCGTTTCACATGATTTTCACCAGGTTATATACTTTGTCAGAAATTTGTTATGTTCCTTGTTAGAGTAACATCATTCTTTGGTCAACATAATAGTAATGAGAAAGGAGGAGGAATGATCATTTATTCAGCCATCTCTTATTGCACATGTGAATAAGGTGTTACTCTTGACCTAAAGGAACTTACATATATCCTAGAGGATTAGACAAATAATTGCATGGGAAAAGTAGTATCCCCGAGCTATTAAATGTGTGTCAAAGGAACTGGTTGCTGTTAAAAGTATTATCTATGGAACAGTACCATTGTCATCCTCTGAAAACGTCCTAGAAATGCTGAATGTCAGGACCACCCCAGACCTTCTAAATTAAGAATCTTCCTAAGATCCTGGGAGATTCTCCCTCACCCTAAAGTTGGAAAAGCATATCTGCAATGAATCATGTTTTCTTCTCTTCCTAACACCAAAGAAGGTCAGAAAACAACTGCAGCCATATCTCAAAAGGCATGCAGTGCTTGATCCCTCCTACCTTCATGTTTTTTCTTATACTTTTATCTTTTCTGTATTTTTCACTGTGTTCATCATCGTAGGTAACTTTATAAAACTTAATTACCTATATCTCTTTTGGTATAAGATCAAAGCAAATTATTCAATGTAACAGCCACTCTCAGTAGATCCATAAACAGCTTTTTTGAATTTTGGGGGCTGTGGTGAAAGGCTTCATTCAAGTGTTGCTTTTCTAGTTTTCCAACAGTGGAATTTTACGTACAGAAGCTGGAGCTCTCATGGTCCTCTCAGCAAAGAAACTTAGCATCCTACCATAGTTACTCTCTGAGAACCATTTTCGTTTTTTAAAGCAGTATAGTATCACATTTATTTGTTCATTCATTCATTTACTTACTTATATATCAGATGTCTTTTAAGAATGATTATATGCCAGGCATTGAAGATATTTAAAAAAAAAAAAAGGGGAGAGAGAGAGTGAGATAAGCCAAATACATAGTTTGCAATTGCAAGGAGCTCATATTCCACTGAGGAGACAGGCAAGAAGATGAAGTGTAACATTAGAGGTAAGTACAAGGCCCTGCTATGGGACCACAGGGCATTTAGTAGGTTTTTTGCAGAAAAATATATGATGCCTATTAGGTTTTTTGGAAAAATTTGAAAATAGCTCCTGGAGCCCTCTGTCTATTTTTGAGAACTCCCCAAGGCCAGGAAGTCCCAGATGACAGTAAGGCCCTGTCAGCTGAAGGTGTCCCTGGGTAGTCCATAAGTGTGCACAGAAATGGCTTTTCTTGGCTTCTTTTGAGGGGACCTGTAGATCTTGGGTGGTCCTAAGTATTTAGATAAAAATGATCCAGAGTTTTGTGCATCTAAAGAGAATGTTGGACTGGTCTTTATTATAAAGAGAAAAATCACTAAAGAATTTCATGCAGTGGAGGGACGAGATCAAATTTCAGGTTGGCCATTATTTTCCTTTGCCCTTTCTCCTCATTTCTTCCTCTTTCACCCATTTTCCATTTCTTCCTTGTCTCTTCTCCTCTTTCTCTGTCCCTCTCTTTTTTTCTCTCTTAATACACTGTGCCTTGTGTATAAGCAGCTTTAATTTGTGTTTGGATATAAGGCCTCAATGTTCTGTCTGAGAAAATGTGTTCTGGTGTTTTGGATGATGTGGGACATACTTTGTAGCCTCAGACTGTCTTAATTTGGCCCTGGAGCTATTGAATGTTTTAATTCCATTAGACAAAGCTCTGCCCCAAAGTGCCATAGGAGCTATTTGGTGGATGGAACCTTTCGTGTGGTTTAACATTCTAGTCCCATTTCCTGTGTCATGATGTTCTGCTGCTGACAGAAACCTCCAACTAGGTCAGAGAATGTTCCCAGCCATGCCTTTACTCATTTACCGTTTATTAAGTGGCTCTTATGTGTGAGACACCAAGAGGGAGACAACTGTCATTATGATGTGGTCTTGGCCTTTGGAAACCCATCATCTAGGATGGCAGCCCCCCGCAGGCGTGGATCCCACTCCACCGCTGGTCATGGATACTAACTGGAGGTGGGATATGGATGTGCTCATACAAGATGGCACATACGGTGGGAAAGGTATTCCCTTTTGCATTCTCCTACATTCCTTCTGATTATTTTAAGGTGAAAATCTCAGCATGATATTAGTTCATCTTTAACACTTTTCAATACTTGGTCAGCTACCTCTTTTTTTTTTTAATTGAATGATAACTATGTATATTAATGCAATTCTGGGGTACAGTGTGCTGTTTTCATATACAATTTGAAATATTTTCATCAAACTGGTTAACATAGCTTTCATGTCATTTTCTTAGTTATTGTGTTAAAGCATTCATATTCTACTCTTAGAAAGATTCAGTTGTACCCTTGTAAGATAAA
>NW_003852473.1:4367338-4386183 GCF_000181295.1 Otolemur garnettii
TGATATCTCAAAGTAGTTTTGATTTGCATTTCTCTGATGATTAAGGATGGTGAGAATTTTTTCATATATCTATAGGCCATACGCTGATCTTCTTTAGAGAAATTTCTCTCCAAGTCCCTTGCCCACCCTGAGATGGGATCACTCATTTTCTTCTTGATAATAGGTTTGGGTTCTCTATGGATTCTGGTTATTAACCCTTTGTCAGAGACATAACCTGCAAAAATCTCCCATTCTGAGGGCTATCTGCATGCTTTACTTACTGTGTTCTTGGCTGTGCATAAGCTCTTTAGTTTGATCAGGTCCCAATAGTGTATTTTTGATGTTGAGAACCATTTTCTTAAGCTGTGTTTTTCCCATAAGGAACAGTATTTTGTATAGAAGGCTGAAGAGCCAGCTGGACTGGCTTTGTACATCATCTTTAGATGAGAATACATTCTTGAAATTATCAAAATGACATAAACAAATTCTTAAACATACTTTTTTGTTCTACTACTCCCACTCACAGATGTAGACTTTTAAGATAATGAGTAAAATTTTAAATGCTTTAATGAAAAATATTAATGAAATGATTTTCCATATTCTTCCCAAGTCTGTTCCATCCTTCTGGGTCCACTAAGACTTGTGTCTCATTGTGATGATTTCCCTGACCGCTATAGCATTTCTGAATATCCATAGACAGTAAACTTAATTTATTATCTTGAATTAATACTTTTTTACTGTACATTTCCTTTTTGTGTTTTGATTATAGAACTTGACTACATACTCCTAGAGTACAAGAGTATATTATTTTGTATTCTTTTGCCTAATACCTAAAATCTTTTCTGAGGATTTGGAGATCTAAAACAAGGGCTAAAACTTGAAATTTATTTCAAGATTTTTGTACTCTAATTCTGTCCTAAAATGTATGTTCATCTTGCATTCATAATTTATCCTTCTGTGTTTTTTGGTTTCAAGCTAAGATAAAATAAATATTCTAGGAAAATAAAATACACTGGAATTTCAGCTTCATTTTCCTCATTGCTATGGCTGTAGACACCAGCATTAAGTATTTTTTAAGATATGCAGAAAACAGAGGGGCTTTAGAGTATTTTCCTGAGGTTTCCAGGCTTCCAATAGTCCCATGTCAGCTTGCAAAATTACTACCTTTTCTTTTCAAACACGTTTGGTAGTAGTCAACTGAATTCCCTAAGAAGGCCATAACAATCAATGTCCCACCAAGTTCAAGGGGTAGAACAAGAAAAAGTTGTCGTCTTCCAGTTCTGCAGACCAGAAGTGCAAAACCAAGTTAAAGACAGGATCAGCTCCCTCCCCAGCACATAGCAGGGCTCCTGACTGGCCACTTCTGGCTTCTGGCAGCCTCAGATGTTCCCTGACTTGTGACTACATAATTCCAGTTTCCAGCTTGGTGTTTATGATGTCCTCCCTCTGTGTGTGGCTGTCTCTGTGCCCAAATTTCTCTTTCATGTGAGAGCATCAGTTGTACTGGATTGAAGTCAACATTACCTCAGTTTGATTCAAACACTGTTTCCAAATATGGCCACATTCTAAGGAGCCAGGAGTAGATTTTTAACAAATACATATATGGTTTTTGGTGGGGGGACAATTCCAACTGTAATTGCAGTTGAACCACTCTCTCTCCCCAATGTATTGCATGTGATTTTCCCCTCAAGCAGAGTTGCTAAAATAAGAAATAGAAATAAAGAAGCCTCAATTAAATTTAAACTCAGATAAAGAACAAACAATATTTGGTATACGTACATCCTGTGTAATTTATAGAGCATTCTAATACCAAAATTTTGTTGTTGTTTATTTGCAATCCAAATCTGCCTACCATTTTGTCTTGTAAGCTCATTTACATGCCTTTGTCTTCCTTGGTTTGGTTAAACTCTCTTTCTGATCCCTCAGCTTGACTTCTGTGTCAAGGGTTGGCTCAGATGCCACCTACTGAACTCTGAGAAGATTTCCCTGGTCCTTCCCTGTGGAATTAATTTCTGACTCCTCTTAACTTTGCCAGAACTTAATATGCTTGTCACCTGCCACCCTGAGAATGTTCAACCTCGTGTTAAAATTATTTAGGTATGTAGCTCATCTACCCTATGAAATAGAAATTATTTGAGGGCTGAACATTTTTATGATTATTTTCTATTCTATATAACACCAGGCTCAGTTTCTTAAGACACTATGCATTTGAAAAAAGTCTTTGTATTTGATTTGCTGAAGTAAACAACAGCAGCACTCAGCCAGAAGAGAGAGAAATGTTAGAAAATATTTCCATCCTGTAGTGGAAATGAGGGTCTTTAACAAAACGCTCCCTGTTTTCTAAAGTGCTCCCTCCTCAGCAAACTGCTGCTTTGACCTACACTGAAACTTCATCATTAGGCATAGGCTTCCTATTCCCTGATTTATTATAAAGGATTAAAGTGCTCACTGGTATTTACTTTTGATGATTTATGCCCAGATTATATTTACAGCCAGCATGGAAGAAATATTGAAGGGTGTATTCACACCAACATTTTTCAGAAGCAGCCAGGCCGAGTGTGGAGCAGCAGTGCATAATAACAAGAGGTTGGAGAGCCAGACTCATTTTCGGTTGCAATAATCACACTCTGTGCTAATTGCAGCATAGAGATACTCTTTATTCATTCTTTTATTTATCTGGGTAGCCAACAGATCATTATTCACTGAGTTAGTAAAAAAAGAAATTCCTATATGGGCTTGAATTGGGTAATACTTTCCAGACCTTTCTGACAGGTGGTACTTTCAAAAATAAGTTTGAAAAATACCAGGTTAAAGAGCTTTTTAGGTCTTTCAATATATCAATGTGTTTATGTAATAACAGGCTTAACCCTTGTGTGGTTTACTCATCAATACTGTTTGGAAACAAAATCATAACATATGAGCTTTTTACTGTACAAACTTATGTTCTGAGAATGAAGGCCAGACCTCTGTAAGATAACTTATAGTAGCTTTTTTTCATCATAATTACTGTCTTCTAAATGTCAGCTTCTCAAACATTCCTTGTGCTCAAAAAAATGATGTGTCAGAGGTGGTAATTAATTGATGTGTCAGTCAGAATTCAGTCAGGGAAGCACAGGCCCTATGAGCACTGGGAAATAAGGGATTTGGTACAGAAATCCCCATTCACACCATTGACGAACATTGGAGAAAGGGTCTGCAGCAAGGAGTTAGGTGATCAGAGAAAAGTCCCTAACAAAGCCCAGAAAGATCACGGCTGGAGGCAGAGTTGCTACAAGGAAGAGCTGGTAGGGAGCTCTCTGGAGGGCAGTTTTCCTGTGTCTAGGGCCACTGCTGGTCAGTAGGACCAGTGTGTGGCAAGGAGAGCTGCACCTGGATTAAAGGAGACTCAGGACGAGATGGAATCTGCCGGTTCCTTTGCATCTTTCTTTCTCATAGGCAGTCCTGGTGACTTTCAAGACATAAAGGCTGCTTTGCATCTGACTCCTGAATCTCATGTGAAATTCTCTTTTGGCCAACCCTAACATGAAAATTCACAGGGAATGGGGTTGAGGGAAATGTACTTCTAACTTAGGCAAATTGACCCAGGATAATAGTGGCACAATAAGAAGTGTGCAACACTCCTAAGGTACTGTTAGCTAGGCCCACTGCCCACCTGCTGCCCCAGCTGCAGCCTCAGCTCTGCCATTAATGCCACATGACATTGGACCAGTGACTTGACACTCTCGGATTCGTTTCTCTACTCCCTAAAGGAGGGAGCCTTACGGTCTCTCCCAGTTTTAAGATTTAAAGAGAACTGTGGCATGCTCAGCCTACTCTTGCTAATACAATGCATTAAAATAGATTTTGTGAAAGCATAATAGGAGCATAATAAAAACTAGATACAAATCTGGAAAAATTCATTAATTCTTGCCAGGACCAAAATAACAACTGTCTAAGGAGACATCCTATTCTGTCAGTAGGAGAACAAACTTAAAATAGAAAAACAAAATCATTTCAGAATAGTCTAGAGTTTTGTGATGTTTTTTAAAAATCTACTTCTCAATGTCATTTTTTTTCCAAAATTATACGTTGCATTTTTTTTCTAAAAGGTTTCAAATGATTGGTTTTTCTTGCTTTGCAATTTCTTCTGTGTGTTACAAAGGATAAAACTTGCTTTATGGTAAAGCTAATTTCTATGTGAATTTAAATGATTAATAGAAAAATAATTTTGATAGCATTGTCATGAAATTGCTTTTTCTATAATTAAAGAGCATGTCTTATAATTCTCCTTGTCAGACATTTAGGAGGTACCTACTGTCTGCTAACATTGATAACACGATTGTTCAAAGAAACAAAAGCAATAGGCGAGCCCAGCGCACAGGCCACTGTGCAGATGAGGAGGGCTTCAAGAACAGACTCAGTCATGCAGTCTTGTGACCGCTCAGAGGAGAGCCAGGAAGACATTTTTGAGGAATGATCTTTGTCTGAACTGAGGTGACACTTTTCTTTTTAGTTGGTTGCAGTTCAATGAAATGGAATTAGCTTGATGGAGAGAAGAGAATACGAAGAGGTCATCACAGGAGCAACAAATGAGAAGGGGTGAGAAACATTGTTCACTGCTGATTAAGTGCATAGGCAAGTGCAGCAGGCATCAGGCTAAACACTTTATTTAGGCCCTATAAAAATCCCATGAGTTAGAACTATACTTAAGTTGTTCTGTGAATGTCAGGAGTAAGAGAAGAGTGGGCATGGCTCCAGAATGGAGCAGTGAGCGAAGTTGGGTTACCAAGGATCTTCACGGCTCTAGGCTGGAGAGGTAGAGTGAGGTTGAGTTACAGAGGGTATTCACGGCCCCAGGCTGGAGAGGTACAGCCAGGTTGGGTTACAGAGGGTCTTCATGGCTCTAGCCTGGAGAGGTAGAGTGAGGTTGGGTTACAGAGGGTCTTCACGGCCCCAGGCTAGAGAGGTACAGCCAGCTTGGGTTACAGAGGATCTTCACGGCCCCAGGCTGGAGAGGTACAGCCAGGTTGGGTTACAGAGGGTCTTTATGGCTCCAGCCCGGAGAGGTAGAGTGAGATTGGATTACAGAGGGTCTTCACAGCTCCAGGCTGGAGAGGTAGAGTGAGGTTGGGTTACAGAGGGTCTCATCTAGCGGTCAACAGCTGAGGTTTGTTTTCTGAAGGAAGAGATAAAAAGTATTTAGCATAAGTTTGGCATAGTTAGTTCTGTGTTTGAAAGCTTTCTGACAGATATTTGGAGGGTAAATTTGAAGTGAGTTGAAGTTGGAAGTGTGAGAATCAGTTAAAAAGTAATAGTAATAACCTAGGAGGGTGATGGAAAAATGGTGAAGAAAGAATGGATTTTAACAAATATTTAGAAAACACTTTATTACATAGTCTGATTAAAAACTTATGATTGCAGAGAAACTAAATTTTGTCATCCTTTCACCATTAAAATAATTATGGATCTTCATACTTTATCACATGTATCTTACTAAAATTTGCTAGTAGTTTTAGCCATTTTGGGGAGCTTGGCTGCATGATTTCTGTGCTACTGAGCTTCAGAGTAGTTTGAACAGACACAGTTCACACCACAGACACTATCAAACAAGTTCTGGATCTTTGTCCCTTTTTTATAGGCCCACAGTCCACACAGCCGATAATAAAACTTTTTATTCTCCACTGTTTCTTATAGTTAGAGGTGGTTCTGTGACATCATTCTGACTAGGGACATACGAATGAGAGTCTATTGGAATATCTGGGAAATCAGGTAAATCTAATACACTTGCTTTCCTGCCTGCAATCTAAATATATGACAGTTATCTTCCTGCCATTGGCAATGGCCAGGCATGCAGTCACCATTTTGTGACCACACATGAAGAATGTTAAAGTGGGAAGATTAAGGGAGACTTGTTTGAACATCTGTACCAGCTCTCAATTGCCAAGCTCAGGCTTCTTGTTATTTGGGAAAATAAATCCCTTTATTTGTCAACCATTATTTTATGGTTTTTATTATTATAGAGCTTTATGCATCGTCACTTGTCATTATAGTTGTGTTACCTTCCCCAAAAGGCAATCTCAAAATCATAGATTCAGGAAGATACAGTTCTATGAGTTGTCTCCTAAGTCTATCCAGTCAATTCATTCTGACATCCTCCAAGCTACTGAGCACTTCTAGGGAGAGAGTAGAACTCTACTGACAATACAAACATTTTCTGGTAACTTATCTCACTGTAAACTTGCAATAAGAAGATAAAATTTTGGCTCACTTTGTGAGTTTATGTTTAATAGTAGTAAGAAAAGAATTAAGGTGGCAGCCTGAAAGGAAAGGCCAGAAAGGGCTTAAGGCACCCACTGGGCAAGACTGAATTCCACCATCCTGTCAGATGATGTCCCAAGAAATGCCAGCAAGTAAGATGGAGAGTGAGATTAAGCTAGCCCATTTCTTTCTTGACCTGGAAGAAATATACTTCAAGCAAATGGTTGATAAGACCTTGAGGCATGGATTACTTTAGAGATGATTTTCAATTTTTTATTTAATTTTTTTAGCAGCATTTTTAGGTAGATCTAAAAGTCACAGGTCAAGAAAATCCCAGCAATGGCTCATGTACAAAGTGGAACATCCTCTTTGCTGTGGATTAAAATGCACTGTCCCTCAAGCAGTGAAAGTATGTGCAAATCTGTTAATGAAAACACAACCAGGAAAAATTTAAGCAATTTGAACTAAAGGAAGCAAAAAAGGCATTTGAATAGCCCCATTAAATGGAGTCTTTTGGACAAAGGATGCAGGAATTACTGGACAGGCACATATGGGAAAATAAATCTAGACAAAGATGTTACATTCTTCATAAAAATTACCTTAAAATGAATCATAATCTTAAATGTAATCCATGAAATGATAAAACTTCTATAAGGTAACAAAGAATTAAATCTAAATGACCTGTTTGGTGATGAGTTTTAAATGTATCAAATGCATAATCTGTGAAAGAAAAAATTGAGAAGGTAGATTTTATTATAATTAATAACTTCTGCTCTGCAAAGGACACTGTGAATAGAATACTGGGAAGATATATTTGTAAAATCCCAGGCTAATAACGGCTAATATAAAAAATTTACAAAGAACTCTTAAAACTCAACATTAAGAAAACGGGCAGAAAAGCTGAATAGATAGTTGACCAAAGAATGTCTAAAAGATGATAAATAAGCATATGAACAATGTCCAGCATCATATGTCAGAAGGGAATTGCATACAAAAGCAGTAAGTTACTGATAGACACCTATTGGAATGGATAAGATCCCTGCAACTCACCACACTGAGCTTTGGAGAAGATGGAGAGCATTAGAAACTCCCAATTGTATTGGGCAATGTAAACTGATATGGTCACATTGGAAGACAGGGTTGCAGTTTCTTACACAGCAACAGGTCTGCCACACCGTCTTACCTGGCAACAGGTCTTGCCACACCTTCTAGCACATGTGCGCACCACAGTGTCCACCTAATTTTTCTATCCTTTGTATAGATGGCATCTCTCTCTCACTCAGGCTGGTCTCAAACTCCTGACCCCAAGCAATCCTCTTGCTGAAGCCACCCAAAGTATGACATAATGCTTTATGTATTCATCCATTTGATTTGGAAACTATTATCCACACAGAAACCTGCACACAAGTGTTTATATAGTAGCTTTATTCATAATTGTCCCAACTGGAAGTAACCAAGATATCCTGAAATAGGTGAATGAAAAACCAAACTGTGGTACATCATGCAATGAAACACTATGTAGCTCTAAAAAGAAATGAGCTATCGAGCCACAAAAACACACCAAGGAAAGGCCTATTGTTAAGTGAGATGAGAACTAAAATGATATCTGCCTCATGATTCTGCTGAGTGCATTTCAGGGCTTCTCCACCCAGTAGCCATTATGTTTTATGCCAGTTAATTCTCTGTTGTGGAGGTGTCCTCTGCTTTGAAGGATGTTCAGTGATATTGCTGACCTCTGCCCACTAAATGCCAGGAGAGTGACTTTTCCCCCCATGTCATTACAGCTAAAATATACAGTTTTTGATGAATTCCCCTACCCATGGAAGGCAAAATGGTTCCCATCTGAGAATAACTGATTGCATGAATATCGGCCTATATTTATACACAATGAAAGTTTTGCATAGTTACTGGCAATAAATGCTCAGTAAACTTTAGCTCTGATTATCTTACATGAAAAGTATTTATGATGTCTTCTCTGAAGAGTCTTACTATTAAAGAACATGAACATTCTCTCTCTTCTCTAGCTGTATACAATGTGTACATGTGTGTGTATATTTCTGAGTATTAGGGATATATGTACACATATGTAGGTATCATATTGCCTGTCTTCCAACTGTTATCCAAAGTAATGAGGAGCATAGACAAATAGATAAAATCTACAAATAACCATCTAACTTTGTTAGTTTTATGCTCTTTGACACTAAATATTTTGCAAGCCACCAAAACCATGGAAACAGATAGTTTTCCACTAATCTGTCTCTTCTATGTGACCCTCTAGGTAAAACATATAGATAAGAAGTGAAATACAGTAGCCTGAAAAGATTTTTCTCTATTATGCAACATCTTATGAGTTGTGGACTATAAGGAATTTTTTGGTACTTAGAAATATTTTTTAATGCTACTTTATTCCTAAAAGCATAAAATGAAAAGTATTAAAACTCTAAAATGGTAAGCATCAGGTGAAAACCAGCTTTGGGTAATTACATTTTATTAATGTTAATAATGGCAACCTCTTGGCTGGGCATGGTGACTCACACTTGTAATCCTAGCACTTTGGAGGGGCTTCTGTAGGAGGATTGCTTAGGGTCAGGAGTTTGAGACCAGCCTGAATGAGAGTGAGATGTCATTACCACAAAGAGTAGAAAAATAAGCTGGACATTGTGGTGGGCACCTGTGGTCCCAGCTACTTGGTAGGGTGAGGCAGGAGGATGGCTTGAGGTCAGCAGTTTGAGGTTTCTGTGAGCTATGTTGATGCCTCTGCACTCAATATTTCTATATAATTTGAGGCCTTTTTTCTTGTCTTGTATAATTACCTGTGCTGTGCTATTTAGGTATGGATTATCACCACCACTTTATAAATGAGAAGACTGAGACAGTCTTATTAAGTGAGAGATCTGGGATTAATATCATGACTCAAAGTGCAGAAGGTTCTCCATTTTTTCACAAGTCTCCAAATGTGTAGGCACAAGTATGCTACAACTGCTACAGCTAATTGCTGTTCTGAGAAACATACTTGATATTCTCACTCTTGGAGCCTTTTCTACACATAGCAGAATGTTGACCAGCTCCCCACACTGACCTGCTCCTTAAGCTGACCTAATTTTAATAGACTGGACATGCACCACATGTACATATCAGCACAGTAGGTCTCATTCCTCATGTTGACCACCTCTGTGTGCTGACGAGTTTGTTATATCTCTTAGATGGTCAAGTTACAGAGGTTCTACTATAGTAGGGATAGGGCCTGACTTTCATGAATGGCAACTCTCCTGTTCCAGTCTCAGTAATGTTGCTTTCTCTGGTGTAAGCTTAGAAACGACTGGTACCTACCTCTTCTCCATAGTCTGGGGATAACTGAGCCAAACCTGGGAAGGATCAACGACCTCGTGAATTTCTCCAGTTATATGTGGCCTCCAAACACAATCCCTAAACTGGGGGCAAGGCAAAAGATTAATGATTATCTTATCAGTGGCAAAGGAAGATTATTTTCTTTAGTTTCTATTGTTACGATTTTTCAAATCAGAGTGAAGCTGAGAAATGATCCGAAACTGAACCTGAATCTTTGTGTGATCTGAGCTATCTTTGGGTGGGTTGGCAGTCATGATAGAACCAGGGAAAGTGAAAGGACAAACAGAGCTTGGAGTATGTAGTATTGCTTTAATTAGAAACACAAAGTATATGGCACCACGGTGCCTGGAACTAAGCTAAACAGGGCTGCAAAAAGCTGACAAAAAGAGGAGAGAGTGCTCTGGGGTTTGTGCTGTCAGGCAGTGCCATTGAGTTCAGGATATTCACTTCTTTTGGTTTTATGGTAAAATGGCATAACTTAACTTAGACAATATGTATCAATTTTCATCACTCGTTGGACTCGTTTGCTTTTGTGCACATTTTCACATTTCTAAAACTAGAACGTGTCTCACTATCAATGGCATCTTACAATAATCAGTACTATTTTTCCCTTGTTTAATGGCTCATAAAATGATGATGTATCTTATATTTGAGCTTCTTAGAATCATTGAACTATGATGCAAAGAACATAACTCAGTACTTTAAATTCCCTTCTCATGTGATCATTTTTTCAGGTATTCATTAAATATACATTAATTAACTAATCGCATGACAGGATCTGTCTGTACTTGGTTCTGAGTTTCAGATAAAGAAGACCTCTATTTCAGGGAACTTACTACTGAGCAAGGTAGCTTTCACACAAATAAAAAGAGGAAAATAATAAGGGCTTGAAATAAAGCAGTAACAATAAGGATGAGAAACATTATATAGATATGAAAAACCAGTAGGAGAAAGAGTTGAGAAGGGGCTGATAAGTTTGCTTTGGCAATAGTTTGATAATGGTGTGAATTTCTGAGATAAGGAATACAAGAGGAAAGCAGGTTTTGTTTAAGAACTAGATGAGTTTTAGATATCTATTAATATCTAGGAATGACAAGGAACTGGACCTAAAGAAGGAGGCCTGGGATGGGCACATGGTTGTGTGTATTGTTGTCAAGTGAAGCCTTAGGCATCTGTTAAATCACTCAAGAGAAACATACAGAGTAAGAAAAAGTCAAGAGCAGAGCTTAAGATGTGTCGGCACAGAAGTGGCCAAGGAGAGAGCTAACCTGAGAAAGTGGACTTTAGGAAGCCCCAGGGGAGAGTTCCAGAAGCAAACACTGCCACAGAAAGGCTCAGGGAGATGGGTCCACAGAGTCGATTCTCTGGGGTAGTATTTATTAGTATTTCTGTGGTTTTTATTAAGTGATCATGAAAAAATTACTATATGAAGAATATAGTTTCATCTATTGGAAACTGCGGAAGAAGACTTTGTTTTATATGTTACACATTGTGTCTTGTAGCAGAATGAAACTGAATTCCTCTAAGAATTTGGGACAAGGAAAGTTTCTATCATTTGTGGAAAAATTACAGTGCCTTAAATCAAATGGTGAGAACATATGATTCATTATTTTACTTTCTCTTTTGACTACAGAAGGTCAAAGCCAAAGGCAATGCACAACCACTTTCTGACTTGCGATTTGGGGTAGAATTATCTCTGTCTCTTTTGCTATCTCCTGACCTCATTTCCCTTTATCTTTTATTGTCTTGTGTGTTTATTAAAAGCAGTTTAAAATATATATTGGAATGATAGAAATATAAATTATATATGAATAAACATAAATAAAAACATAAGCATCATGATGTATTTTAGAATGCATATGATTTTTTTCCTACTGAAATAAGGTCAGGGGTATGAGTTATTCATTAATATTAATGTGTAGAAATGAAGGCTCGCACTGTTGGTCTCCCTTTGTGTGATCTGTGACAGCAGCTCTTTATTCAAACTATTTTAAGAGTTGAGCTCATATCATTAATGATTCAGGTACACTAATCAAATAATAAACCCCAAATCCACGTTGATTTCAATCTCTATTCAGGACACTAGGGAAAATAATCAGTGTTTGCTGAAGGAATGAGGAAAATTGGAGAGGAAATAAATGTTATTTTTGAAACCCCTTTGGAATTTATTGTATAGGGAGGAAAATTTGGCAGCTATTTTAAAGGTAATTGAAAGATTCTCTTAAAAATATATTTCTCATTACTGATGACAATTATGCCATAATGTATTTAGAGTTTTTAGTATATTAATAGTATGTTTCTTAATGGTTTCAAGAATATTACTTATGTTTATCTTATTGATGATTAATAAGAATTAGTATTATCTCTGATCAATTTTCAGTGGCATTGATAATGAACCAAACAAAACTGATACAGGAATCAAGGATGACCTAAAAATGGTGAAAGTTTTTAAGAATTGACAAGATTCCAGACACTGTGCAAACAATTTTATGTGCATTGTTATATGAAGCTTTCACACCAGAAGGACTTAAAAGTCTTGTTCTTCAAGTGAGTAAATTAAATTTTATAAAAGCTATTTAATCCAAAGAGTCAGAGTTAAGTCTAAAACTCACAAATTTAATTATTATGTTCTATTAACCTGGAATATATTCCAATGTCACTTTAAAAATGTAATTATTCTTAAATTTTTTGTCTATTTTACCTTTTAAATATTGGAAAATCTATTTTATAATATTCATCCCTAGTTCAAACTATCTTTCTTTTATTCCTGATCTTTGCAAATGCCTTATGCAGGGCTTTCTAGCAAAGTAGAGCACGGAAGTCACTGCATTCTATCCTCAAAGAGCAACTATAAAACCATAAAAGCTTTTCAAAAACAACCATTTCAGAGACAGAGAAATTGGCCAGTGATTTAAGATAAATTGAGAAGCACTTGACAGTGAAATTATACTAACCTTTAGATAGGGAGACTGGCAATCCAAGGCATTCTTTCCTGTAACTGTATCTATTTATTAATAAATAGGAAAATGGCAGATGTAAATTCTAGAATACCAATAATAACATAAAATGTGAATGGGTTAGGCACCCAAATCAAATACAGTCTGAAAACAGAAAGAATAAGATCCAACTGTGGGCTGTCTACAAGAGACACACTATAGATCCCAAGGCCCAACTAAGATGAAAGTAAAAGCATCCCATGCAAGCATACCCTGCAAACAGTAACCATAATTGATCTAGAATGATGTTAATGTCAGAAGTAATTTATTTCAGGACAAGAAATATTACTAAAGCAAAAGTACATTTTACAATAATAAAAAGGTCAATTTTTAGGACAATCTGACAGCTCTGCATATGCACACACCTAACAGAACTCTCAAACAAGTAGAGCAAAAGCTAACAGAGTAAGGAGAATGGGCCGAGAGGATGGCCAAATAGAACACCCTGGTCCTGTTCCCCTGCATGAACACCACATTCAACAACTATTCCCACAAGGAAGCACCTTCAGAAGAACCAACTACCTACCAAACAATTGTACTACTCAGTTTTATCTTTATATCAAGGAATGAAGCCCAGTGGAGGGTAGAAAAGACAGTCTTGGGCTGCTTACTCTAACCCTTCCCCCATGGAGCTGTGCACTGTGCCCAGTAGAATGAGAAACTATAAGCCTGGGGGAGAATGAGTGAATTGATTGTGGGGCTTCTCATTAGATCACAGAGGAACACAGACCAGAACAGAGTACTGCCAGTGCCCACAGAGGGAGCATTTAGAACAGTTCATCCAGAAACAGAAGTCCTTGGACCCAAAACCTGAGTTCCAGCTAGCTCAAACACTGACTGACAGAAAGAGGCCCAGGGTCTGAACAAGGTAGTCAGGCAACAGGCTGCAGTCCTTGGACAGTTACTGTGGCTGTGCAGGCTAAAAGCCAGTGGACTTGAGGGGCATGGAAATCAGTGAGGCACAAGTGGCAGTGGCCAAGACAGCGCCTGTATTGCCCCCACCCCAATTCCAGGCAAAGTGGCTCAGAGGGAGGCATTTTTCCATTTAAGGAAATGAAAAGGAAGAGTTTAGAGGACTTTGCTTTGCAAATTGGTGAAATAAAGTACCACTCAGCCACTGTGAAATAAAGTACCCATCAGACTCCTGAAGACCCTGAGTCCAGGCCTTTATTTCTGGATGACATTTCTAGACCTATACTGGGCCAGAAGGAAACACACTGCCTTGAAGAGAAGGACCTAGTCCTGGCAAAATTTGTCCTCTGCTTCTCCAGAAGGACTCCACATTATAGGGTCACCTGTTTCCAAGAACAAATCTCAATCTATGAACATTATTAAGTTCTCCCCAGCTTTGCCTCCCAACCAGTTAGGTCACAGATTTCCTTTATTATGGCTCTGCAATGCCTATTTTTCTTCTTTATTTGAGACAGAAACAGAGGTGCAGGGAGTGTACTTAATTCTAATTCTTACTTCATTCATAGCACACTATCATTGGCCTATACAAAGTCCCTCTCATTAAATTACATATTTATTTTATTTTTTAAACAATTATTAATCCTTATTTTTCTTTCAAAAAAGAAAAGGTTTGATAATTTTGAATTTTTATCTCTGTAAAGTATATAATATTTGTGTGTATTTATTTTTAAGTTACATAAATGACATTGTTTTAAAAATACTTTGTCCTGTTTATTTTCACTCCATACTATTTTTAATAGTGCTACTGGCTGCAGATCTAGTTTGTGGTTTCTAAATGCTGGATAGTGCTCCATGGTGTACACCAGCATATTTTACTTATCTTTCCTCTACTCACCAGAGATAGCAGGGCTACTTACCTTACCATGGCAATGTCTGCTGTCTGTTTGCATAGAAAGTAACAGCTCTTGGCAGAGTACAGCAGGAGGCCCATCATGCTTGTGGGCAAAACAAGACCTGCTCTGTGGTGCTTCTTGGTTTCCACCTGTGAATATGTCACAGCTCCAAATTGGGGAGATTTATCTGCTTTTTATTTTTAGCTTTGTTTCCCACGAACCATGAGGTGCCTTAGTATAATTTTTTTCTCTTCATCCTCAGATGGAGAGTACAATGGATCATTCCTCTCTGTGCTTATTTTATTGAACAGAGTTCTACAAATCTCCTTGGCCCTCCTGGTGGAGAATAGACACATACTTTATTTGATGACATGCTGGTTTCATAAGAAATATAGTTCCAGTACAGTGTTTAATAGCAAATTCATAGGAAATTGGAGTTCCTCTTGTGTGTTCCAAAGGAAAGAGTTAAGAAATACAGGTACATCAAAAACACATGTCACACTTCATCTGAATTAAAAACTTCTATGTGTCAAAGGTAGGAAAAAGACAACTCACCTGGGGGCAGGAAACATTTGCAAATCATATATCTAATAAATAATTACTTTAAAAAGAAGTAAAGAATTAATCAATGACTTCACAAAATTACATAGATAATTCATAGAACTAGACATTAAGTCAAGGTTTCTGGCACAAAAGGAAATAAATCTTAATTTCAATTATATGGATGTGGTGAATGATCTTTTTGGTCGTTTTCTATTTGATTATTGCTCTGTCATTCTACCTGATTGAATACATTGAATGTTAAAGTGTTTGAGGAGGATAACATTTTAAGGTAGTGTTACCAAAAGGTAGTCATCCTGCACAGCAGTAAATTTAGGATTTTGTCGTCATTTTGTGGAGTCGTTTCTAGCTGCAGTGGTTATTACTCTTTTCTCTCTGTTTTTTTTCTTCTCTTGAATATTGGCAAATTTAACTGGGTTAGTAGGAATGACTATACCTATTTATTGCCCATGCTTCCAAAGATCACCGAATAAGTGGTCAACTGGTTAAGCAAAGTTAAGTTTGTTAGTTCTATTGCAGTAAGAGGTGTTAGGGAGGTATTTATCTTTCTACCAAAGTCTCGGCATTGTCTCAAAGAGAACTGCAGGGGGAAAGATATTTATGAAGTTGTGGGGTCTGATTCAAGCAGTTTAGGGTCTTTTAGGCAGAAAGTTGATTAGGTGGAGCAAATTTTATGGCATAACAATTTAATGTTTGTGGATACAAAAAGTGACAGTGTTAAAGAGTCTCAAATAAACTGTTGTTTGATAAGTTGGCTGTTTACCTATTAAGCAATATATTGTCTTGAAAGGACAACAGCTGGCCCAGATAAGCAAACTATTTCACCCAGACAAATTAGTTGCAGGAGTTTTCTGAATCAGTTACATTATTTATTGGTCAAAAAATATTATTTCTAAATCTAATTTCATAGAAAATGTAGTTAAATCATAGGTGACATAGGTGATCTCAGTTCTCTGTCCTAATTGCTAAGGTAGGTGGATGTAGTTGGTCCCAGTCCTCCTCCCTCCCAGGATATTCTGCACCCTGAGCCGAGGAAGCCATTGCAGACACGTGCACCATGAGGTATTGTGATCATGCATCTGCTTTGCAGTGCTGGTGACTGCAGACTCCAAAATAGGCATCACATTTCCCTTTCTTTGTTTTGTTTTGTTTTTTTCTTGTTGTTGTTGGGTAATTTTTCAAGAACCATTTGATGGATCAGCAGTGGCACAATGGCACCTGAAACTCTAGAGATCACCACTGAAGGCTATACATAGAGGAAAACTAACAGAGCATTCATGGCCAAGGTTTGCAGGTTCCTTCTAAACCAGAAGCCAAGAGTCTAATTAAAGGGAATAGAGAGGAAGAGATAGTCCTAAAGAAGCGTAGGAGAGGGTAAGAGGATAGCAGGATAAAGACTATAGTGTTCAAGTTATGACATGGGGGATATAAAATAGGTAGATTCAAAATTTTTACATTTTCATGCATCTTGGCCAAGAACACCTCTGAGAAACAGTTTTGAATCTGAATTTATTTGGGGAGTTTCTTTATACAAAGTAAAATTTATTTAATGAATATTTTCAATTTTATTCCCTTTTTGTTCAAAGGAGCCCCTCATAAAAGCATATATGTTAATATTAAAAGTTAAATATCCATAGGATGCTTAATTATCTTTGGCAAAATTATGCCATTTAGAAAGGTAAGAACAGGAATTATATTTATAGGACAATAAAATGTCAAGTAAGATACAGGATTGGGTCCATGGGGGATTTTAACCTGCACTGAGATGAACTTATGAGTGTCTGCCAGGGGTGATAAAATAGGTGGGACCAACTTGGTAAATTTACTGAAGAGTTCAACTGCACTTTGACAAATGGACATTTCCTTGTAGATGGGCTATTTTGAGAAGAGATCTTATTCTGAATTACACTCTCTTGAAGAAAACACGTGAGTGAGGAGCCTTTCAGACTTTGCCAATCCTTGGAGTCTACTCAAGTAGTGAATATATCATCTGATCTCTTTTCTATGAAACTCTATGTGTAGACTTACTACAAAATATAACAACAACAAAGATAATCAATAGTGTTACTAATAACCCAATAGCTAAGCAGATTTTCATGAAGGAAAACATTTAAAAATTTGAGGAGATAATCAAAGGATTTCTAGAAAGTTTTGCTAATTTCTAAGTGATACACTCAGAAACTGGGGGCTAAAGGTAAAGGAATAAGAGCTCAGACCCCTCTAGGCTTACCTTACCTTCCTATTTTGCAACAGAAAGCTCAAGGTGCTTGAGAGAAGTGTGCTGTCACCTTTGAGTCAGAGGTCCTGGTCTGCAATGGTGGTAATGCAGGCTGTAAACTGAGTCTCCATGGCACTTCCAAGAAAGTCGCTTGCTGACTCTCCAGATGACTCCTAAAACATGTCACTCAAACAAAGCTAATTTTATTAGACCTTCAATAAAAGAGAGAATTGCTTGACAGACTCTCAGTAGTTTCCCAGAGGAAAGGTATCAAGAAATATTTAGTTGAGGCAGAGCAAGATGGTGGAGGGGATGCATCCCTGAGTCAACTCTCCTGGTGGTTTCAGGTGAGAGTGGGGGGGCTGGATCTTTCCCGTGGAGTGTTGGCACAGACAAGCAGCTCAGGGCATGCAGCAAGGAGGTGAATTGCTGGATTGGAAGTGTAGCCCAGAACTAAGTGTCTGCCAGAAAAAATTCAGGGCAGCAGCTGCGACCAGTGGTGCCAGGTTCGTGGCTGGTGCCCTGAGAGGCAGAAACCAATTTCTCCCCCACGAAGGACTTCTGTGCCCAATTCGTGGGGAGTTTGTGTGTTTTGTGGAGAGTGTGGTGAGGCGTGGATTCCTGAGCAGAATTTGGCAGCCAGAAATGGGAGCCATTTGGACCCAGTTTGGGGCATCAGGGATCCAGGCATTCAGACAGAAACGTGAGGGGAAGGGACTCTGCTTAGGAACCAATCCATACTGTAATTTTGGAAGTCTATGTGGAGCTACACTGACATGGCTACCCACAGGGGGAATGGGTTCCCTTCTTATAAACACTGAAAAATCTTTTGTGCACACCACAGCGGGAACTAGAAGTGACCAGTCCCTCCCTCATCAAAAACAAACTGAATGCAGAGCCCGCAAAAAGCACCCAGCTCTTTTCCCTTGGACCACAACAATGTTCTGTTCAAGGGGAAACTAGGAGTTGAGTGGAAACTCGTGTGCCGAGTTTGGAGGACAGATAGGAGTGGGCGGCCAGCCAGGAACCAGATGTAATGTAAAAATCCAAAAATGGCATCTCCATAACACCTCTTCCAGAAGCATGGAGAGCTCATTCTGACCTATAGCCAGCCATCCGGCATCTGAAGCTAATCCAAGACACCCAACACTTTATGGGAACTGTTGTAGGGAGAATCTGTGCAACCTGCCAGTAAAGATTCTCTTTCTTTTCTTTTTTTTTTTCTTTCTTTCTTTTGGTTTTAGCATGGGGACCATTCATAGAGCCACCTGCTGTCTAGAAAGTATATTACAGCATAATTATATTTCCTTTAAACTGGAACCCCATGGCATTTATAAAGGGGTTGGTTTGTATATATTCAAAAGAAGAGTATTTTTCTTAGTGATGCCGTCCTTTTCTTTTCTTTTTTTTTAAATTTATTTTTATTTTTATTTTCTTTCTTCTTTGTTTTGCTATTTGTTTTTTCTATCATTTTATGACCAACATTTTTGTGGTTATCTTTTATTACTACTACTTTTTTTTTTTTTTTTTTTTTTTTGTTGGTTGGTTTTTTTTTTTTTTTTTTTTAAAGCCTGGGAACCACTCACAGCACCACCTAATGTATAGAAAGAATATTGCAACATAAACATATTCCCACTAAAGTTGATCTCCACCTCATATATATGTTTGTATATATACATAAGAATAATATTTTTCTTGGTG
>NW_003852473.1:4386203-4388132 GCF_000181295.1 Otolemur garnettii
TTCTTTTTTGTCTGTTTGTTTACTTGTTTCTGAGTGTCTGGGCATTGGTGTGCTTGTGTGTCTGGTAGCATTTTAGTCTATTTATTTGTCTGCTTCATTTCAATGTGTTTTGTACTTTGCTAAATCCTCAGGTTGGCTATATTCCCTAACTCCAATTTTCACATTCAATAGGAATATGGAGGAACAGGGGACAAGAACTGACTGGAGCTAGCTTTCAACATAAACTTCAGTTCAGGGGGAGAGACAACTGCCAAAAGAACCCAACAAAACTGGAGGTGGGGAGCCGAACTGAGAGAAGAGATAGATTAACGCACGTCTTCCCCACCAAGGCAAACCAAGACTTCAAGAAAACAAATTCCAGGTTTAGATTGAGCCCAAGCGGAATATTCTCCAGCTCCCATTGAGTGCCTGAGGCATATAGGCTTCAACTATCTCTGCTGGCTGGCGACAAAGAGTGGTCACCTAGTGGAGAAGGCATTGACATTACTTGGACTCTGGCAGGCACAAAACCCTGATGGACTCACTGACTTTACCTGGACTCTGGTCGGCACAACCAGACTCACTCGCCTATTGGACAGGACTGGGTTACAGAGTCTGGGTTAATAGAAACTGATAGTGGGCTTAACAGAGACTGAGATTATCAGAGTCCGGCAGCAAAGGGCAAGTCAGGAGGAGAAAGAGACATCAGCCTCCTTACTCCAAATTGTCTACTGAATGGGCCTTTCTGACTCCTCCGAGCATCAGAGCAAGCCACATTTGTACCACCAGTAGACTCCTATTATCTGGTTGCTGGAGACCTTGTGATCTTTCCAACCACAAAGTAGGTACTGATCAGGTCAATAGGTTTGGATCTCTTGATTTGGGCAAATGAACTAGTGGTTGAGAGAGAATCTCTGATGCTCTCTGGATTTTCTCAGGCCTAAATTGTCTTCAGGTGGACCATTCTTCAGCTGTCACTGAGTGCCTCAGACAGTCAAGCCTCAGTTCCCTTTGCTGGCAGGGTTCAAAGAGCAGTAACTGAGTGGAGCTGGCATTGGCTCTACTTTGATTCTGGCAAACACAAAGCCCTGCCACATTTGCATATTGGGCAACTGGTCACGGCCCTGCGGAGTCTCCAGTGACTGGGTGTGATGAAGGTACAAGATGGGGTAGGAGACATCAACCTCCATAGAATATTTTATTTGCTGGGTAGGTCCTTCTGACCCCACAGAACACCAGAGTGAGTCATAACTGAGCAGCTAGAAGAATCCTGCTGTACAATTACCAGAGACCTCTTGAAATACCCGACTTGAGCCTTGTGTTGACTGGGACACTTGACTTAATCATTTGAACTGGGCCAATCACCCGAGAACTATCTAAAGTGATACCCTGGGGGTGTGACTGAGGGAAAGTGTGGTTTTCTTTCCCAACCATCGCCAATGAAGGGAGGGGTGACTTAATCGCTGATATTTCTTCACAGCCAAGATCATAACCCAGAGTAATTGATTTTGTAAGGTAGAACAGATACCAGCTGAAAACAAGATAAAGACACAATGCTCAGACCGTAACATTATACGCATCCTTGGCAAAGTTCTAGGGGAAAAGGTACAGACACCAGTCCCAGCCTTTGCCCAAAAAGGCTAGTAAAATACTACTCCCGGAGCCCCCAACCCAACTTCCTTTTACCTGCTCAGTTAGCCAAACGGAGTAAATCCGGCATGGGGTGGAGTCAGCGGAAAAACTCCAGTAGTAGGAATAACCAGAGTAGATCAAACCCCCCCACCCAAGGAAGGATGTGGCAGAGGCATCTGAAGATCCAACCCATAAAGAGATGACTGAGATGACAGAAATCAAGTTCAGAATGTGGATAGTAAATAAGATTAATAGAATGGAAGAAAGGAAAGAGCTAGAACTTCAAGAAATTATTCAAAAAAGTCTCAAGAAATTATT
>NW_003852473.1:4408305-4409908 GCF_000181295.1 Otolemur garnettii
AGATTATTGAAAAAGTTATTAAAGGTGGGATTTTTTGTTAATTTCAAAATATTATAAGACTCCAAATATTTTTGGTGACATGGATTATTTTAATAATGCTTAAGTCAGGGCTGCAAGTGTACTACCGCCTAGATAGTGTTCATTGTACCCATTAGGTAGAATTTTGCCCACTGCCTCCTACCACTGGGTTTTACTTCCCTCTGTGCAGATCTGTTCTCACTGGTTTAATAGCAAGTACATGTGGTGATAGGCTTTCCATTCTTTAGATATGGACTTCACTTGGGATAATGATCTTCAGTTCCATCCAAATTGTTGCAGAAAGTATTAATTCATCCTTTTTTATGGCTGAGTATATTCCATGATATTCATATATCACATTTTGTTAATCTGTTCATAAATTGATGGGCATTTGAGTAGATTCTACATCTTTGCAATTGTGAATTATGCTACAGTTAATGTTTACATGCAGGTATCTTTTGGATGAAATTATTTCTTTTCCATTGAGTATATACTCAGTAGTGAAATTCCTGGATCAAATGGCAGGTCTACTTTTAGATTCTTTGAGGAATCTCCATAATGTTTTCCATAGAGGTCATACCAATTTGCTTCCTCACCAACAGTGTATAAGGTCTCCTTTCTCTTTGCTTTCATAGCAGCTTCTATAGTTTTTGGACTTTTTTTTTTTTTTATAAAAGCCATTTTAAAGGGGGAAGGTAATGTTTCTAATATCTCATTCTAGTTTTAATTTTCATTTCTCTGATGATTAGTGACATTGAGCATTTATTCACGTGTTTATTGGCCATTTGTCTATCTTCTTTTGAAAATCTTCTGTTTATATCATTGGTTCACTTTTTAATTGGGTTACTTTTTTTCCTTGCTGATTTCCAAGAGTTCTTCATAGATTCTTGGTATTAGCCCTTACTCAGAGGTAGAGCTTACAGATATTTTCTCCCATTCTGTACATTGTCTATTGCTTTGTTGATTATTACTTTAGTCATGCAGAATAAACTCAGTCTCAGGTTACAAAATCAATGTGCACAAATCATTAGCATTCCCATACACCAACTATTGTCAAGCTGAAAGTCAACTCAAAGACTCAATATCATTCACAAAATCTACAAAGAAAACAAAATACCTGGAAATATATTTAACCAAGAAGGTGAAAGATCCTTACAAAGAAAACCATGAAACACTGAGGAAAGAAGGGACAGATGACATGAACAGATGGAAACACATATCATACTCATGGATTGTTAGAATCAACATTGTCAAAATGTCTGTACTACCCAAAGTGATTTACAGATTCAATGTAATCCCCATGAAAATACCAATGTAATATTTCACTGATCAAGAAAAAATTCTATGCTTTGTTTGGTATCAGAAAAAAGCTTGAATAGCCAAAGAAATCTTAAGCAAAAAGAAAAAAATACAGAGGTATCATATTGAAGCAGACTTCAAACTTTACTACAAGGCAATAGTAACTAAAACAGCATGGTATTGGCACACAAAAAAGTCCTAGACCAATGAAAGAGAACAGAACAGAGAACCTAAATGTAAAACTGTCAACATACAGACATCTGATCTTTGACAAAGCAGACAATTA
>NW_003852473.1:4410190-4415106 GCF_000181295.1 Otolemur garnettii
TTACAGAGGCCATATACTAAAATATAGAGAAGCCAATCTTGAGATACTGTTTGAAAAAGAATTTCAAAATTTTATATTTGGCCATGCTAAATTTGGGATACTTGGATGTTCAAGTATAGATGTCAAGTTGGCAGATGGATATGTAGGTCTTGGACTGAGGAAAGGAATCACTAAAAATATAGTTTGTATCCAGTCAGGTTGTAAGGAAAAAAAAGTAACAGAATTCATTTCTTTATTATTTGGCTTGCTTTAAATTACTCTATTCTAGTTACATATATAATTTAAATACACCTTTTAATCATTATGGACACATAGTAGTTGTATATCTTTACAGGATACCTGTGATCTTTTGTTTGGTATAGGCATAAAATATGAAATAGGCAGATTGGAGTTATTGAAGAAACATGTATCTACCACCTCACACACTTATTGGAACATTCCAAATATACTCTTAGTTATTTTAAAGTATACCCCAACTTATTGTTGATTATCATCACTTTGTTGCACTACAAATATTGTTCATTCTATATAACTATAATTTTACACCCTTTAACCATCCTCACTTTATCCTCCACCCCAACTAACCTTCTTGGCCTCTAGCAGACATCATTCTATTCTGTCTCCATAAGAAGAATTGTTTTTAATATTTAGCTCCCACATGTAACTGAGGATATGTAACATTTTTCTTTCTGTGCTTGGTATATTTCACCTAACATACTGTTCTCCAGTTATATGAAAAAATGCTATAATGACTAACATCATTAGTCATAAGATAAATGCAAATCAAAACCACAGTGAGATATCAACTCACCCCAGTTAAAATGACTTTCATCAAAAATGGCAATAAATAAAGTTGGAGAAGATGTGAAGAAAAGGGAACCTTCTTGTACTGTTGGTGAGAATATAAATTAGTGCAACCATGGTAGAGAACAGTATAGAGGTTACTCAGAAGACTGAAGATGTACCTTGTGTTTTTGTCAGACAATTGGAAATTAATCTGTTTTAATGTGCAAGATATTAAACAAATATTCCAAGAAATATTTCTTAGGATGAGTTACTATTAAAATAGTCATCTCCATTTATTTCCTTCTTGCCTGATTGTATTGGCTAGAACTTCCAGCACTATGTTGAATAGTAGTGGTGATAAAGGGTATCCAAATTGGAGCAGAGGAGGTCAAACTCTTACTCTTTGCTGATGATATGATCTTATACTTAGAGAACCCCAATCACAAGACTCCTGGAAATCATAAAAAATACAGTAATGTCTCAGGATATAGAATCAATGTCCTCAAGTCGGTAGCCTTTGTATATGCCAATAATAGCCAAGATGAGAAGTTAATTAAGGACACAATCCCCTTCACAGTAGCTTTAAAGAAAATGAAATATCTAGGAAGGAATATACCTAACAAAAGAGATGAAGGACCTCTATAAAAAAAATTATGAAACCCTAAGAAAATAAATAGCAGAAGATATTAACAAATGAAAGAATATACCATGCTCATGGGTGGGAAGAATTAACATTGTTAAAATGTCTATACTTCCCAAAGTAATCTATAGATTCAATGCCACCCCCATTAAAATACCAACATCATACTTTCAAGACTTGGAAAAAAATAATTCTTCATTTTACATGGAACCAGAAAAAATCCTGTATAGCTAAGGGAATTCTTAATAATAAAAACAAAGCCAGGGACATCAGCCTACCAGACTGTAGGCTATAATACAAAGCCATAGTGGTGAAAACAGGATGGTATTGGCAGAAAAATAGAGAATTAGACATCTGGAACCAAATAGAAAACCAGGAGATGAAACTAGCATCTTACAGCCACCTAATTTTTGATAAACCAAACAACAACATACACTGAGGGGAATGAATTCTTGTTCAAAAAATGGTGCTAAGAGAACTGGTTATCCAAATGTAAAAGACTGAAACTGGATCTGAACTTTTCTCCACTCACAAAAACTGATTCAAGATGAATAAAATACCTAAATTTAAAGCATGAAATAATACAAATCCTCAAAGAAAGCATGAGAAAAACACTTAAAGATATCAGTCTGGGGAAAGACTTTATAAAGAAGATTTCAGTGGCAATTGCAACAGCAACAAAAATAAACAAATGGGACTTAATTAAACTGAAAAGCTTTTGTACTGCTAAGGAGACAATAACCAAAGCAAACAGACAACCTACACAAAGAGAAAGGATTTTTGCATATTTTGAATCAGACAAAAGCTGGATAGCTAGGATTTACAGAGGTCTCAAACTAATCAACATAAAAAAGATCAACAATCCCTTATAATAATGGGCAAGAGGAATAAATAGAACCTTCTCTAAAGAAGACAGACAATACGAATAGCTAACAAACATAAGAAAAAATGTTCATCATCCCTAATTATTGGAGAAATGCAAATCAAAACCACCCTGAGATTTCTAACTCCAGTGAGAATGTCACACATCACAAGATTTCAAACTGCAGATGCTGGTGTGGATGTGGAGAGAAGGGAACACTTTTACACTGCTGGTGAGGCTGAAATCTAATACAATCTTTTTGGAAGGAAGTATGGAGAGTCCTCAAAGAACTCAAACTAGACCTCCCATTTGATCCTGCATCCACCCTGAAGAAAAAAATAATCCTTTTACCATAAGGACACTTGCACTAGACTGTTTATTGCATCTCAATTTACAATTGCCAAAACGTGGAAAGAGCCTAAATGTCCACCAACCCAGGAATGGATTAACAAGCTGTGGTATATGTATACCATGGAATACTATTCAGGCACTAGAAAAGATGGAGACTTTATATCTTCTGTATTAACCTGGATGGAAGTGGAACACATTATTCTTTTAAAGCATCACAAAAATGGAGAAGCAAGAATCCAAGGTACTCAATTTTGATATGAGGACAATTAATGACCTAGTGCATGGTAGGAGCTGGAGGAAGCAGAGAGCAGAGAGAGGAAAAGGGAGGAGTGTAGGGGGTCACCGTGCCTGACACACCTTTTGGGGGTAGGACACAATTATAAGAGGTACTTTACCTAACAAAGGCAATCAATGAAACCCGGTTCTTTGTACTTTCAATGAATCCCCTCCCAAGTAATACATACATACATACACACATACATACATAAAATAGCCGTCTCTTATCTTTTGATTTTCCTTCCTTTCCCTCAAAGGGTGATCACCTAAACTTGCTCCTCCCTAATCTGAGAGAACATCTTGGTCCACTTGCCACTCGTTTTCCCTTGTCCTCTTTTCCATTTCCCAACCAAGGTGCCAGTCTGAGTTCCTGGGGTAGTACTTGGAAGGAGAAAATAAAGATAAGAATATTTTAGAATTTTGGAAGACTTTTGTAATAATCCATGTCAGACAGAGACAGTAAATGAAGGGGAAAAATTGAGAGCATTACCGGTGTGGGATTGACAGAATTTCAAAGCCAATGGAATATAAGCTATAAGGCAGGTGATGACCTAAGAAGTTTTATTTCCATGTTTTTTCTTCCACACATTGAAGAACTTAAACACAGAAGCATTTTCAAAAAGTTGTACCACTAATTAAAGCAAAGAAGTTGGCTTGCAGTAATGGAGTTTAACAGAAGTAAAATTTAGGAGTTTCTGAAAGTGGGACATACAGGTGCTAGATCCAGAGGTTGATGGGAGACAAGGAGCCTGCACATTCTCTCACCTTCCACGTGTAGGTGAGCAGCTATCTCTGTCTATGACGATTATGGAAGGATGGGAGATGTCACCACCATTAAGGTCCATTAGTCTAAAAGTAATCATGGTCACGAGAACATCAAATTAGATTACACATGAGTGGAAAAAGTAACATCTTTTTCCTTTTTTTTTCTCATTTGGTCTAAGATTAAAGCAATGAGTTCTAATGAAGTTTTATTTACCTATACTATCAAGAGTCAGAAGAATTATAAAAAAAGATCAATTTTTCTTAAATCTTAAAAAAAGGAAAAAATTCTTCCCTGCATATTTATTTAATTGAAAAGTTTGGAATGTGCACATGATGGGTTATGTATGATATTATTTCAAGTCCCAAGAAATTCCAGCATTCTTTCATTCATTTGCATTGAGTATATGTGTAGAATATCATGTTAAAAGCTCTTAAATTTATTAATTATATTTCATAATTATTCTATGAGACTTATGGATAGCAAATTATATAGAACACACTTTCTCTGTCATATTTCAGCCCTTTCACATAGAAATAGCACAGCTTCTTGCAAAAGATTTTGTAAGAGGATTCTAAGTTAAAGTGAGGAAAGCAAATTACTAAAAATGCAGATAGTTAGGTAGTTAACGAAATAATATTGTGTGTGTCAGATCAAAAAATGAATAAATGAAACCAGCTATATATAATACTTTAGCAATCAATTTATTATGTGAATAATCTATATTTGGGGGAGGTGCTAGGTCACCATGAACAAATTATATTGGCTTGGTAGATGGGACAACTTGAGAAGAAAGGGGAAAATAATTTGAATATCAATGCTTAGGGAAGAAAACATAATTTCCTTTCTTTGTCTTTTTAAGCTCTTAGTTGAAACATCTCCTGAAAATAAAAGTCAGATAGATTAACCAAAAAAAAAACCAAGTTTATTAACACAGGCCGTATCCACCACGTGGAGGTGGCCTCTGCTCAAATGTGTTTCGCCCTCAGGGCAGTGGTTTAGGGGCTTACTTAAATGGTATTTTAATACAGAGCCTTAAATCCTGTATAGTGGCAAGACAATGAGGAGGGTGTCTTCACGTTTTCAAAAGGCAAAAAATGTGCAAAGGCAAATTTATGGAAAGAGTAAAGCCTGGTCCTAGCTCCTTTGATGCTTCTATCTCTAAGCTGATAAGCAAATGTTGTGAAGGGCTCATATCTGTTTATAAAAGGCCAAGAGAAAGGGCCAAGTGTTCCCCT
>NW_003852473.1:4415324-4445148 GCF_000181295.1 Otolemur garnettii
TCCTTTTATATTGAGTCAAGATTTTATTTCTCTGAGTGAAGATTGCATAATGTAATCTTGAATGTTCTGTGAATTTCATGATGTCCATGTGCATTTGGATAGAATTTATCATTCGATAAGTATATTATTAGGTATATTGAATATATTAGGTGATGTATAAATATATACTATGTTACAGATATTAAATATAACATTAAATTGTGTATTAGATATAATATTATGCTAGATAAATGTATTATTGAAATGAGCCCAAATCTCTTAATCATTTCAAGGTTTCGAAACCAATTCAAAGTTACTACTTGTTAGCCTGACATCATCAACTGCTTGACTTACCTTGCATATTCAACATATGCTATATTTTTCTTAAAAACCTCAAGAATGATGTATCCAGATCAACCTTCCAGGTAGTGTCACAATTATTTTAGATATAGGTGACCTACTTTGTTTTTCTTTGATATTAAATAATCTGAATAATGTTTTTAAAATTCTCACAAATAATTGCTTTGGGTTTCAAACTCTAAGTAGCAGATGGTAGGGTGGATAGAAGGGTGAAGTTAAGAAGTTTACTACTGAGAGGAGCAGCAAATGTGCAGAAAGGATTCATTGTTGATGCTTTGAAAGGAGCTCCTATGCACACATAATAACAATATTAAGAACAATAATAAAATGACAATAATGCAGAGGTTTTAGCTGTTCTAATACAACCCTTATTTAACTGCTAACCTTTCCACAATAATGTTACATCTGTACTTCCTTATATGATCCTCAATGTAAAATGAAAATCTTGCCTTAATATTAAATTTATAATAGTTAAGACATTAAAGACTGCTTATTCCTATATTACTAGACTTAGAAATGGCCAGCAATTATCCTTCCACCTTCAACGATTCTTCTAGAATAATAAGTATAATATTATCTATTATGGAGCTTAGGATTCAGCATTTTCTAAAATTCTACAGCTGTTTCTGATGCATGAAAGGTACTTTTAGATAGGCTAAAAGTAACACAAAATAAGAGTTGATTTCTTGTCATCACTTATTGGCCAATTTCTGAGGGTTAGTTGAATTGGCATATGTGGTTGTATTTCTATTCCAAAAGGAACAAACATGGCATAAAAGTTCATAATCTGTAAACTTTTGGTTCTATTTTAGATTACATTAGTTGTTTTCTGCACCATATTTTTTGGAATATTTGTATCTATAATTATAATTACAACAATATCTTATATTTTGAAAGATAATGATGAAGTGCCATTTACTGATGACTTCACAGACTTCATGAAATTCTGCTCCTCCTGGCATCTTGATAGATATGTATTATTATTGTTATAATTCTGTAGATTATGATGGGGTTGTGGGAGCATCCAGCTAGCAAGGGGCAGAAACCAGAACTGAAATGCATGTGTCTATTTGTCTCTGTAAACTGAATTATTTTCTTTATAGGAATAAGACTCTTCTACATGATTTAATTTTTGTAGTTTAAAATCAATTCATAGGTATTTCCTAATTTACCTTCCCAGCAGTAGCACAGGCTACTTCGACTATCTAACCCAGCATTCAAATTCTGTTTTGAGACCAAAATGCCCATCCAAAGTTTAAATATTCACAATTTATTTTAAATTCCAGGACTCTACCATCTCAATTTTCTTTTCCTGTAGACTAAGCACCTACTTTCTACAAGGGAATGGAGAAATACAAAGATGTAAAAGATACTATTCAGACCTAATCAAGTTTCCAGTATGTTATAGGTTAGACTTACATATATGTATCAGTAACAGTACAAATAAATATTAAATGCCCATAAAGACAAAAAAAGGCAACAGCAGTTCAGAGGAAAGACATACACTGTGTGTGTAATCAGAGAGGTAGAACTTGAGTTCAGTCCTGGGGCAGGAGAACACTTAGGTAGAAACGAATGTGCATTAGGTGTGTGGAAAGGAGTAAGTGATGTGTGGTTTCCAGAGGTGTTAGGGGCAGTGTGGGCTTTTATCTTTGATAATTCTCCTTGGCAATCAAAATATATTCATACTTTTGATACAAGTCAGTACTCATTCAATGCAATTATTACGGATATTGCATTGAATAATTCAATTCAATTATTATGGGTATTGCATTGAATAGTAGACAATTTTCAGAGGATGAGAGCACCTTAGGACAATTTTCCCTTTCTGATAGCATAGAAGTGATTTTTTTTTTTTTTTTAAGAGACAGGGTTTGTCCTCCTCTCCAGGGTGCAACGCAGTGGTGGAAACTTGGAGTCAAGTGATCCTCCTACCTCAGCCTCCTATGAGTAGCTGAAACTATAGATACATATCACCATGCCTGGTTGATTTTTAATTTTTGTTGTTGTTGTTGTTTTTGTCCAGGGCTGGGTTTGAACCCACCACTTCCAGTATATGGGGCCGGTGCCCTACTCATTTGAGCCACAGGCACTGCCCTGATTTTTAATTTTTTAAATAGATGTGATATCTTTGTGTTGTACAGGCTGGTTTAGTACTCCTGGCCTCAAGCAATCCTCCCACCTCAGCTTCCAAAAGTACTGGGATTATAGGTGTTAGTGACCACATCTGGGCCATAGAAGTAATTTCAAAGCATACACCTAAAGAATCAAAGTAATTGCTTACCTTTCTTTTTCATTATATGTAATGCAAATGTAATAAACTCCTTTCCATATTATCTCAGGTCAAATCATTCAACATTTTAGCTATATTGATTCTTCCAAAGCACTAGCATGGAATATCTTTCCATTTTATTGTGTCCTCTTCAATTTCTTTCATCAATATTTTCTAGTTTTCATTATAGGTTCTTTTTAGTTCTTTGGTTATGTTTATTTCTAGGAATTTTATTTCATTTGTAGCTATTGCAAGTGGAATTGGTTTTGGGGTTTCTTTCTCAGATTGTTTACTATTGGCATATAGAAATGTTACTGATTTTGTATTCTGCAACTTTATTCAATTTATCAGTTGTAGTAGGTTTTTTGTTTAGTCTTTAGATTTCTTTAGATATACAATCACATGGTCTACAAATAAGGATAGATTGACTTCTTCTTTCTTAATTAGGATACACTTTATTTCTTCCCTAGACTGATTTCTCTAGGTAGAACTTCCACTACTATGTTGAATAACAGGGGTGAAAGTGGACATCCTAGCCCCTTTCCAGGTTTTAGAGGTAAAGCTTTTAGTTTTGTTCACATTCAGTATGTGGGTCCATAATATACAGATTTTATCATGTTGAAGCAAATTCCTTCTATACTCAATTTTTTGAGAGTTTTTTTCATGAGGTTATGTTGAATTTTATTGAATATTTTTTTCAGCATCAATTGAAATGATCATATGGTTTTTGTCCTTCATTCTTCTGATATGTTGCATTTCATTGATAAATATTTGCTTATGTTAAGCCATCCTTGTATCCCTGGATAAATCCCACTTGATCATGTTTGCTAGTATCTTGTTGTGCATTTTTGCATTTATGTTCATCAGAAAGATTGACCTATAGTTCTCTTTGTTGTTATTGTTTTTCTTTGTCTGAATTTGGTATCAGGGTGATACAGGCCTCATGGAATAAATTTTGAATTGTCCCCTTTCCTCTGTTTTTTGAATAGTTTAAAAAGAATCCATATTAATTCTTCTTTGAATGCATGGCAGAATTTAATGGTGAACCCATCATGTCCTAGGCTTTTCTTTGATTGTAGACTTTTTATTGCTGCTTCTATCTCATTATTTATTATAGTTTTATTCAGGTTTATGAATTTCTTCTTGGTTTTCTTGGTTCAATCTTGGTATGTAATATGTATCCAGGACTTTATTTATTTTAGACTTTTCAATTTATCTGCATATAGTTGCTCATAGTCATCTCCAATAAACCTTTGAATTTCTGCTGTATCTATTGTAATACCCTCTTTTCTTCTCTTAATTTTATTTATTTTGTCTTCTCCCTTTTTTTCTTAGTTACTCTGACTAGAAATGTGTAATTTTTTAAATCTTTGCAAACAACCGACTTCTGGTTTCATTGATATTTTTTGTGTTTTCTTGTGTCAATTTCATTAATTTCTACTCTGACATATATTATTTGTTTTACTAATTTAGGTTTCATTTGCTCTTGTTGTTCTAATTTAAGATAAATCATTAGGTTGTTTATTTGAAGTTTTCTACTTTTGTGATATAGGCACTTATTGCTCTAAACTTTCCTATTACTGCTTCTTTTCCTGTACCCCATAAGTTTGATATGTTATGTTTTAATTTTCATTTGTTTCAAGAATTTCTTTTAATTTTCTTCTGAATGGCTTTGTTGACTCACTGATCATTTAGGGGCATATTATTTAATTTCCTTGTGTTTGTATATTTCCCAATATTCCTCTTATTGATGTCTAGTTTTATTTCCTTGTGGTCATAGAAAATACTTGGAATTATTTCAATTATTTTGAATTTTTTAACATTTGTTTTGTGACTTAACTCATAGTCTATCTTTCTGAAGTTTGAATGAGCTATGAAGAAGGATATATATTGTACAGCTGTTGGATGAAGTGTTTGACCTATCTATAGGTCCATTTGATCTATAGTGCAGATTAAGTTCAATGTTTCTTTGTGATTTTCTGCCTGCATGATCTGTCTAGTGCTGAAAGTGGAGTGTTGAGTTCTCTCTAATAATTATTGCATTGGAGTTTATCTTTTTCCTTGGCTCTAATAATATTTCCTTTGGATATCTGGTCACTTTAGTGTTGGTTGCAATGTATTTAGAAATGTTATATCCTCTTGCTGAATTGACCTCTTTATCATTTTATAATAACTTTCTTTGTAATTTTTCCAGCTTTTGTCTTGAGATATATTTTGTCTGATAGATGTATAGCTACTTGTCTTTTTTTGTTTACATTTGCATGGGATATCATTTTCTGTCCCTATTTTTTAGTTCATATGTGTATTTATAGGTGAAATATGTCTCTGGAGGACCACACATGTTTGGGTCTTTTTTTTTTTACCCATTCATCTACTCTGTCTTTAGATTGGAGAGTTTAATCCATTGTACATTCAATGTTATTATTGACAAGGGCTTCCCACTGCCTTAATTGATTTCTGTTTGTTTGATTTGGGGGATCCTCGTTCCCTCCTTCCTGTATTCCTTTGTTAAAAATTATTTTCTTGTGGCACCTATAGCTCAGTGGGTAGGGCGCTGGCCTCATACACTGATGCAGGTGGGTTCAAACCCAGCCAGCTAAACAACAATGACAACTGCAACAAAAAAATAGCTGGGCATTATGGCAGGCACCTGCAGTCCCAGCTACTCTGGAGGCTGAGGCAAGAGAATCACTTAAGCCCAAGAGTTAGAGGTTGCTGTGTGATGTGATGCCACAGCACTCTACCCATGGTGACAAAGTGAATAAAGTTCTTACCCTAATCCCAATATCTTCTTCCTTCTTAAAGCCTCTTAGATTTGCCCTTTTGAGGTTATTTTCTAGATCTTTTAAGTGTGCATCATTCTTTTTTATTCTTTTCTCTTGTTTTCCTTCTGACTATGTATTTTTAAATAGCCTGTCTTCAAGTTCACTAATGCTTCTGCTTGATAGGTTCTGCTGTTGAGAAACTGAAGTATTTCTCAGCTTCACAATTGAATTTTTCAGCTCCAGGTCTGCCTGTTTTTCTTTTTTATTATTTCAATCTAATTTTTTAATTTCTGTGATAGGCTTCTGCATCCTTCTCTGTATTGTCTTGAAATTCATTGAGCTTTTTCAGAACAGCTAGTTTGACCTATCTGTCGAAAGGCCACATCTCTATTGCTGCAGAGTGACCACTGGTACTTTATTTACTTTGTTTGGTGAGGTCATATTTTCTTTGGTGTTCTTAAATGCTTGTGGATGTTTATCTATGTCTGGTCTTAAAGAATTAGTATTAATTTTAATCTTAGCAGTTTGTGTATGTTTGACTCCTCGTTATTACTAGAGAGACCTAGAGAAAGCTTTCTAGTTTCCAAGGGTGTTGAAACTTGTGATCTATGGCTTTAGTTAGTGCAGCCACATCAGCACTGTGGTTGCCCCAACCTCTGTAGTGACTCTTGAAGACTCCTGGTGGCACCACCTTGCTGAATGTGGGCAATGCACGGGAGAATTCCCTGGATTGCCAGGCAAAACTCTTACTTTCTTCCATCATCCTCTGTGTTGGGGTGCTGCAGTTTTGTAAGGAGTGAAGTGGACACTCCCTCGTGGCCACCAGTACCAAGTCACACCTGCAGATAGACCAGTCCAGACTCACTCAAAGCCCGTAGTCAGAAAGTGGTGACTGTTTCCTGGCTACTGGTAATGTTTACTCAAAGCCGGACTGAGCTCTTCCCTCCAGGGCAGTATGTTTCTTCTGCTCGGGGTGGGTCCATTGATGCCTTTCAGGAGCAAATGCCTAGGATCAGTGCCTTCATGAGTCAGCTGGGTACTTTATTTTACTATCACTAAGCTTATACCCACGCTGCAAAATAAAGTTCTCTGAACTTTCTCCTTTCCTGAGCTGAACTGGAAGAAGACTACCTGAGAGGCAATGACTACAGTTGGAGGGAGTGGGGGACACAGGCATTGGGCTGGCCACCACTGCTGGTGTCTCACTGGGTCATGTGTCCCCCAAGGCTACTGGCTCCATTCCATCACAGATACAGTAGTTGTTATCCTGCAGCCTTTGTGGCCCAAATGCCTTGTGAATCTAGCCAGGCCCTAGGCAGGGTGGGGAATCTGCAACCTTAAGGAAACATATGACCTCACTTGTCCTTAAGTTTAGCCTTTGACTGAATCCACATTTTACATAACAAATCCTTTTATTAAACTATGAAATGGAGTGCAATGGAGAAAGAGAAAGGTTTTCTCGACTCTTTTGCTGCTTAAAAAAGAATACTCTGGAAATCAGAAAAACTCCACAGATTCCTGACCCCTCTTTGGGGGCAGAATATTTCTCTTTGGCTGGGCTGGTCTGAGTGTTCCCTGTCTGGACACAGGAAATTCTGTTCTGTGCTATATTCCCCTGGTGCCAGGGTAGTCCTGGGTTTTGATGCCAAGATGCACAATCACTTCCCCGCCCCTCCTCCTGGGGCATACAGGTTCTTTCTCCACTTAGAATGCTGGGACTGTACTGCTGGGGCCTGAGGAAAGAATGGTACAGGCAATGTAAGACTGTCCTTTCTTCTCTCTTTATTTCCTTTCCTCTTGATATAAAGTTAAAACTGGGTAGGTGGCTATTCTCATCACAAATTATATTTTAGGAAATGTGGAAGTTATTTTTTTCCTTTGTTCTTTTCATTTCCTCCTCAGATTTTGATAACTGTGAAAATGTGAAATAATGTTGTTTATAGATAATTATGTGAAACCATCAACAAATCTTATAGAAGTCTTTCTCCCTGAAACATTTAAAAATATTTCTGAATGTTAATTTTTATTTAGTGTACAGTATGGTAACGACATGCACCATTTTAACATTGGGCAATGTATCTACAGTCTAAGGGAAAATTAAGAAAATTCCTCATCACGCAAATGGCCACACTGTGCTACCAGTGAGCGCTCAATCTAGTTATCAGAAAATTGATTAAGCAAAAACCAAAAGGAACTCACTACCTCAGCACTTAAACCAGCCCTTACTGCTTTGCCTGTCCCATAGTACTATGAGGTAATTATGGGTGGAGAATTATAACCTCATTAACTTCACATGCATCGAATACGTGCAGTGGTTATACTGCACATGCTTAACTCGTTTAACACAATAAAAGCTGACTGTGTCACTCACTGGATAGGGATTAAGGAACACCACCACGAGGCACTATGGATCTCATTACTGGAAAATTTCCCAGGCCAAAGTGAGTGCTGTGTGTGAGTGACCTGTGACACTCACAAAACTCACCAAGCTAGACTCCTCCCAACCTTTGGTCTCTTGGGACCTTCTCAGTTTGGAGAGTGTTAGCTTCTGTACTGTGCCAGGATTTTTCTGAAGTATAATCCTAACACTTTCATTTTGTTTTGGCTTATTCCATTCTAATTCTGGCCTGAAATCTCCCTATCCACACACACACACAGCCCACTGCCCCAGTGGAAACACTCATGCCCACGCTGTTTTAATTACAGCTTTTGACCATGGCCATATTGTCAGAAAAATGTGTTTTTCAAAAATGTCTAAACCTTTAGCATAGTTTTCATTTTATTGCTTGCTTTGCTCTGCTAAATCAGTCACTTGTTATTGTGTGGGATATGAACATACATAAGGGATTTATTCCTGTTTTTCTTTGCCCCTTGGTTGTAACCACTCTTCTGGTCTTTTTTCATCTCTGGTGGATTTCAACAAGGTAAAGAAAGGAGACAGCTTATCAAAAAAGCAACAATGAAGCAGACACCTCTGTTATGCAAGTATTAACACAGCCTTCAGTAGCCCTGCTGTGAAAGTGTGTAAGTCCTCATTCCTTTAATTAAAGAAAATAGGGCAGCAGAAGACCCCTTGTTCCTTGGTAGACCTGGGTTGATGCTCTGACCCTGTCACGGGACAGCTGTATTTATTCAGTTTGTGCTCACATCCCCTGTCTGGGCCTCAGTTTCCTTAAATGTAAATTGAGGGGATTACATTAGATTTTAAAATGTCATGAATATACCCATATGGACAAAGAAGAGAAGCGGAGACTTTCAACTGTCATTATTTCTCTAAAAAAAACAAAGAATGTGGCTTTTTAAAATGTGTAACACTGGCTAGACACTTAAGGGAAAACAAAATCTAGGCTTGTAAGGATTCAGATATTTTAGCAAATGATTGCTGCAGCTTAAGACTCCATGGAGAAGTCACATATAACCATACACTCCATTGAAGCTCTTAATGGTGCTAAGAAGTCTGAATAGATATCAAGTAAGTGAGATGGAACACATTTATGGTTCTCCATAATCGTATTTCTACATTGCATCTTGACAATAGATTTCTTTTCAATACTGTTATTTATTTATTTATTTATTTATTTTTGGCCGGGGCTGGGTTTGAACCCACCACCTCCGGTACTATTACATTTTAATTACATTATAGTAAACCGAGAATCATATTCTTCAAACAAATATCTGCACTTTCATGTGGGCAGTCTTAAAAAATAACTGAAAATGTGGTAACGAGGTTGATGAAGGAACAGATTAAATAATTTAGTTATCATATTAAACTGTTTTATCATAGGCCGACAAAAGGTGCATAGAATAATTCTCTCCTATTTTTTCCTTCCCCGGTTACAAAATTCCGTTTGAAGTGAATTCTGTTGAAATCAATCAGCAGGATGAGATTGTGGAGGCTTAATAAAAACTAACGGAGGATTTTTTTGTGGTTATCATTGCTATACAACTTAGGTAAGTTTCATATCCAGCAGCCTCAATAACTGGAGAGGTGAGAAACGTGTTGGCAACTGACTCAGTGGGAAGAAAAAATATGGATGTGTAGGTTTACACCCTGTGAGCATAGGAATTTAAGCCTATTTCTTTACCCCTTTCAAACTCACTTTGTTCATTTTATGCGTGGAAATGATGATGGTGATAAAGTATAAACTAAATTCACGGAACTTTTGAGGGGTCAGGTATTAAAACAGATATAAATGTGCTGTATGAAGTCTGATGCATATTGGAAGATTCCATCACTGTTGGCAAAGGGCCTCTACAATGTAAGAGGTGGCGTACCAGTATGGAATAATAATACAAAATCTCCTTTTTTTGAGCGGATAATAAACAGGTCATTGTTACAAATGCTAAATATGATAAGGTGATTTTTTTTGCTTTTGGTACAAGAATTGATCATCATCTACTTTACTGTAAAGGTGCTCTGTTCTGTACTTGTGCATTTTAATTACATTACCTCACTCAATACTGATGCTTTGAGGGGCTAACTCCCCATCACTCAACCACTAAATAGCACGAGTGGGATTTGAACACCTGCAGTTCCGCTTCCCGAGTTGTCGCCTTCACATCCTGCAGCATGCTGCTTTTTAACTTGACTTCACCTTCATGCATTAGTTACCTGGTACTGAAAACGACCTCCCCTGCCTTTCAAAGACATTAACTCTGCTTCTGTGAATTAACAATCTAAAACAGATACAGTAAAGACTGAAACCAACTCACACTTTAGGTTTGTATTAGGGTGGCTTCATTTTAGGACTATCAAATAAAGTTACATAGTGGCTAGGTGAAGTGTTTATCCTGTGTGTAAGGTAAGGAGTATCAGTGCAGGAGGATGTGCTTATAGCAAGAAGCTAAGTTACCGGCATTGTTATGAGCACCAGAGCTCTTATTTGAACCGCAGCTAGCTGTGTGTTTTAGTATCACTTAACTTCTCAGAACTGCTCATTTTCTTTATGTGGAAAATGGGAATTTAAAAATATTTCCTATTTTATAAGTCATAGACTGAGATTTAAATAATCTTACCTGAAAATAAGCGAGTCGTGGTGTCAATGAGTGTGAGAAATTTTAACATAATAGGAAAATGGAATTTCCATGTTAAAAAATTTTATAACCATTTTTTAATTCATATTCAGGTCTCGATTTAGGTACTTTGCTTTTGTTTTTTCTTGGTAGTAATTGCCCTGATTAAAGTGGCCTTTTTGTTTTTATGTGTGGAAAGCATCACTTACGGAAACAGAATTAAAATAATGGTTCAGTTCTGCCCAGAACTGTCATGTAGTAGCCATTAGCAAGCTATAGTAAGATGTTTGTAAGATATCAATAATGGATTACAATATAAATATTTATGTAGTGCTGTGAGGTAGTTAGTTTCCATCAAGCTGGGGACATGCAAAATTGAATAGATACTGACACCAAACAAGACTTTGATTAAGTGCTTGTGGCATAATCCTCTTCTAATATTAAACAAATACCGTCTTTAACATTGTTTGAGATAAAGTGGGTTTTGGAATTTTAGCACTAGCCAAAATTTCTCTAATGAAATATATACTATCTTAATGGATTATGGTGTAGTACGACTTTGTACATATCTATATGTTTCCTACATTTGTATAGTGGGTAGAAAAAAGTTTGAAAAACATGACCATTTGATAATGCCACAATATTTTGGAAATAAAAAATGTAACTGGGGTGGTGCCTGTGACTCAAGGAGTAGAGCACCAGCCCCATATACCAGAGGTGGTGGGTTCAAACCCGGCACTGGCCAAAAAAACTGCAAGAAAAAAAAAAAAGTAATGTATTTGGGAAGGCTAATTGTAGATGTCAATTTGACCAGATCAAAGTATATTTAGGTAGTGGGTGAAGCATTATTTAAGTTTGTCTGTGAGGTTGTTTCTGAAGGAGATCGGCAAGTGTGTCAGGGGGCTGGGTGGGGGAAGGCCTCAGATCAATGTGGGTGGGCAGCGTCCAGTTAGCTAGGGGCCCAGATAGCACACAGGGCAAAGGAAATCTCTCCTGGAGCTGGAGCAATCTCTCTTGCCTTTGGACATCAGAACTCCAGGTCTTCTGACCTTTGGACTCTGGGACTTGTATGAGCAGACCCCAGGGTTCTTAAGCCTTCTGTCTCAGATGAAGTGTTACACCATTACGTACGTCCCCCTGCTCTGAGGCTTTCAAACTTGGACAGAGCTATGTACAAACATCCCAAGGTCTCCAGTATACACATGGCCTAAAGTGGGACTTCTCAGCCTCCATAATTGCATGAGGCGCTTTCCCTAAGAAATCTCTTCTTACCTGTTGTCTGCCCATCCATCCTATTGGTTCTATCTCCCTGGAGAACCCTGACTAATATAATATTTAATATCTTGTCCCCAAATACAACAACTGTTCTATTAGGCTTTCAAACTGAGTAGTTGGGTTCCCTATTTTTCTTTTCTCTTTTCCTGCCATTTATTTCTCTCTCTCTCTCTCTCTCAGAAACTTGACTTTTAAAAGGCTAGAATTGCCTAGAAAATGTGGAAATTTTATTTTAGTGCATTTTTGCAAAAATTGCAATTTAACTTTCTCAGAATATAGAAGATGTTATCTCTGAATCAAAGATCTTCTTATGGAGTGGGGTATACAACTAAACCATCCCTGTGATATCTCTAAAATATTATTGCAGATAAATGATGTAAACCCTCTTAGAATATTACACATTTCATAGAATGTGACTTTTCATTACTGCCCAAGTACTAGAGATTTTATTTAACACTATGCCAGGCACAAATATGAGCTTACATAAAGCTCATGGCAAAGTTACTAAAAATATTTTATCCTAAATAGAGATAAGGTAAAATGATTATTGCCTGATTTTTTTAAATGCCATGTTAGATCACTTTGCGATAAGCTTGTCTGTGCATCATCTGATACATTCAGAGGATATAACTTTGTTTGGCTAATTATCAACAGGTGATAAAAGTGTAGGTGGTTTAGTTTATGGTTCTTTGAGGTTAGAGGTTGGCCAGCAGAAATTAATGAGTTCTTATAATTTGATAGCCCTGGAGAAACTACATATGTTAACTCTAAAGATGATACGGTTCATAGCTGTGTTGAAAGTTAACCCAGAGAACACAATTTGCAATTTTGCTTCAACATTCCTTTCCAGTGATTTTGTCTTTCTGTTGCTTTCTTCATTAGCATGTTACATTACTCTTTAACAATGCTAAATAGTATTTATACTGGGATTATCTCCATTTTACAGATGCTGAAACTGTGGCACAGTTCATCTTTTGTGGGGCCTTTTGCCCTACAGAACAGCTCTGGGGAGCCAGTCCACCTTCACATATGGCCTACCCTGCAGTGAAAACTGATGCTCAAACACTTTTGTAGTGCACAAAAGAGCAATGGAGCCTCTCTGACCATGGCTGAGAATGTGCCTTCTCCTTGATAGAAATGGGGTAGTGATAATGGAGTGTGCCATCATATGGCGGCGAAATTGTTTCTAACTGAAATCTCATTTGACATGACAATTACAGTATGTAAGAACAAGGCTTCTGGTCTTTAATAGGCTCGTGCAGTTTGTATGGAGTATGTTTTGAGTTTTGATTTGGTGACACAGATTCCAATCAGAACCACTGTACAACTAACTAATGATTGGTAATCATGATGTTAAGATGTAAGGTTGTTAATCTGTGAATCTCAGGTGATACACACTAGCTCCCAGAGGAGAAAATCTCTTTAGCTGTGGGATTAAGGGTCCTTGGAGCAAGGAAAATTTGCCTTCTACAAAGAGAATGTCCCAGATTTTTGCTGCCTTCATCCCACTGCTGGAGAAAGGAGTTAAAGTAAGTGAAAGTGGATGATGTTACAAAATTCTGACCTTGGTGTGGTCACCAACAGCTCTGCAAAATTGAGATTATGGTGATTCTTACCTCCAGTGGTTTAAAAAGTTTAATAATTTGATATAAGCTCCTTCCTTGTTCTGAAGGAGAAGAAGAAAAAAAAGAATCCCTAAAAGAGGTATTCAGGATTCCTTTAAGGGCAAGAATTAACTGTCTGCCTTGACCAAGCTTATAGTAAGCTCTAGTTATCAGCGAAAGGAGTCAGGGTGTGTTTTGCCAAAGTTGGGGACTAGAGAATAGGGTGTTTACAGAGCAGTTATACCTAGGATCAGTGTAATAACTAAAGTAACTTCAGAGAAAAAAATGAAACACTGGGTAAAAATATTAGAAAAAAGCAAATGACCAGGTGTGAGGGCTCATACCTGCCATCTTAGCAACTTGGGAAGTCAAGGCAGGAAGAACCCTTGAGGTCAGGAGTCCAAGACAGGGCTGAGCAAGAATGAGACCCTGTCTACTAACAATAGAAAAAAATAGCTGGTGTTGTAGAAGACATTTATAGTCCCAGCTACTCAGGAGGTTGAGGTAGGAGGATTGCTTGAGCCCAGGAGTTTGAGGTTGCTGTTGAGCTATGATAGTGACATAGCATTTTAGTCGGGGCAACAGAGTCAGATGCTAAAAGAGAGGAAAGGAAAGGAAAGGGATAAAAGCACTGTCCTGAGTCTGCTTTTCTTGCTGTTGCAACACTCAGTTTGCACATTTTATAAAATAAACCTCGTTATGGTTGGTTCCTTCTTTTTTTTTTTTTTTTTTTTTTTTTTTTTACTATTTTTTGCAGGGAGGGGGACAAAGTCTTGCTCTGTCACCTGGTCTAGAGTGCGGTGGTGTCATCATAGCTCACCTCCAACTCCTAGGCTTAAGCAGTCCCTTTGCCTAAGCCTCCTGAGTAGCTGGGGTATAGGCAAGTGCTACCTACCCTGCCTGTCTAATTTTTCTGTATTTCATAGAGATGAAGTCTTGCTTTTGCTCAAGGTGATCTAAAACCTTTGACCCCAAGAAATTACACTGCCTCAACCTCTGAAATAGCTGGGAATATAGATGTGAGCCACCATGCCCAGCCTGGTCACTTGTTTTTGATTATTACATATGACAAATATTGAATGTTTTCAATTAAGATTGAAGAGTTTGGGTTGCTGTCCTAAAAGTCAAATTCAAAAGTTATGTTACTTTCTTTTAAGATAAACATAATTTAGGACTTTTAAAGAAGTCAAAATTGATTTTTTTAAAGTTCATGATCATGTCAGAGAATTTAACAAACATCACTTAGTTGGCTTTATTTGTTAATTCTCTTTGTTTTGTGATAAATTATTGAAAAATAGTGCATCCTTTCCTCCAGATCATACCGATCTCTTCACTCTACCACATCAGAAGCGGAGGGGCTGCACATGGAAGGTCTCCTACTCAGCACTCTGCCTTTCTGAGTGTATTTTTGTGCAGGAAAAGGTATTTATGTTTCATTAACTACTAAGATGGTCATGTTTTATGCACTTCAAAGAGACAGTGTTATTGTGTTTTGTTCTAACTGCCTGAAATGGGGAACCCTTGTGTATGTGTCACTGCGTGACGTGCCATTATCTCTCAGGAAAGCTCCAGGCTTCCTGTGACACATTGCTAAAACGGGGCATTTATTTTCACTCTGCTTGTTCTTTTATGACAACTGTACAGAGTTGCTAAAGAATTTTTAGTTTTTCAATTTCAAAAAAGGGAAGAAAAACTCCAGACAGAACACCACACAGCCAAGATAAAACTAAAACATTTTCATTTTTAAATAGACCCCTGTGTCACTTACCAGGAATCTGGGAATGAGTAGCGTGTCCTTCCTGGAAATCTTCTTACTTACAGTGGTGCCTCTTTTCTCTTCCATTTTCAACCAACTGTGCATGTAAAAAAAGGAGGGAATTTGTCTTAACCTGAATACATTTAGGGAAAATTTAGCTTGGTTCATGGTAAACTTGACATGAATAAATAATGCGATGCAATTACTCTTAATCTCTTACTAATAATTTGCTCACAATAAGGAACGACAGAACTGCTTTTAGTGGCATTTGCCAAACTCAGTACTTTTTGTACCTGGAACCACGTGCTAAGTGGGATAGGAACAGATTCAGAGTACAGCAATTAGGGCATATGTGACTCTTGCGGTAGGAGTAGTTGGGAGAACTGGAGAGAGCTTAGGGGAGATATAATTGCTATATCCAATATTTTGAGTTGGTATGGAGAATAGGGACTAAGTTCGTTATGTGTATCTCTCCAAAAGATTAGAGCCAGGAAAAATGAGTAGAAGCCATTGGGAGTCAATCTTCATCTTGATATGAAAAAAAATATTGAGTTCAAATGGTCTGAGGAAGGAGCAGACTGCCTCTGGGTGGCACGCATTATGGGTGGAGGTAAGTTTGTATATACTACTTGTGGACATTTGCAAGAGTGCTCTACAAGGGCAGTGGGTAATCAATGAGTACTTGAGATGAATACAGTTTTTTGATTCAATGAAGTATTTTAGTCAATATTTGAAGGTGAATTTGATCAAAACTTAGCATAGAGTTTCTTTTAAGTAAAGACTATCCCATGAGTTTCTTAGATTACTTTAATTTAGTTGCTGCAAAAGAAATAAACTGTTAGCATGGTTTATATGGTTTAATATGGAGGAAAAACATGCTCCTTTGTGCTAAGTGTGGACTCATTGAATGTAAGAGGTGCATGGAATTTTTTTAAACCATCAAGCCCAAACCCTTAGTTTTACAAATGAGGAAATTGAGACAAAGAAGTGCTCGGGCTGGGACATGTTCACAGATCAGTGTCAGAGCTGGACTTGAAGGGCAGGTTGTCTGCCCTGTCTGTCTGTTAGATCTCTTTAAGGAAGGCTTGAAAAGGAAGCTTGCTCTTTGCTGAACACCACAGCAAGTAGGCGTAGTGAGCCACACAGAAGAGCACTGTCTAGAGGTGCAGTATATGTGTATTTGTGTGTGTATAACTTTGCGCGTCAGTAAGTTCCTTGACCCCAGGATTCTTTTCTAGTTTCTGAGGCTGGTGCTTGAATCTTTGCCTCTTTTTTACATTTGGTTTGCCCATAAATTTTGGACATTTCACAAACGCTGCAGAGCCTCAACCTATTGCACTAAGTATAAGCTTTGTATAGTTTTCCTGGATATAGGGACTGCTAAAAATGATGGTAGTGTTTAAAATGTTCCAGGAAGCATAAATTTTTCTGTCCACAGTTGTCAATGTGGCTCTCCAGGCATCTGCCCCAAATGGAAATTCCCAAATACAGATATACACCCACACTCACACATGCACACACATACTTACACATACACCCCTATCTTTTCCACAGGAATAGATATTCAACCACTGATGATAGCAAGAAAGATGTCTGAATATTACTATCAGTAAGGAAGGAAGGATTACAGTTGTATTTGGTGAAAAGGCATACTGGGTTATGATTCTAACACATCAAAATCTAATATCATTCCATCAAATGGATTCTTTGCTACTGAAGAGACAAAATGCTAGTTTACATCTATGGTTTTTTTTTTTTTTTTTTTTTTTCACTGATTGTGATTTTGTTGAGTAAGTATACATAGACAGAAAAGGGAGTCACACTTCTATTCTGAAAACTGTGGTTTTATTGAAAGATCTCTCTGAGGGAGCAATCTGCTGATCTCCTCTCTTGGTGGTTATAAGAGACCAAACTAATGCCAAGGTGACTTCTTGTGGTTATTTCTTGTGCGTGTCATTGCTTTTTGAACATGTTAGAGCCAATTTTTTACATCTGCAACTTAATGTCTTAATTGACCATGTGATAGGCTCATTCCCAGTCTAATTGGCCACTCGCTTCATTTTTCTGAGAACACAAGAGACCAATTGCACCTGCATTGAGCCAAGTGGAGATTCAGAAAAGGGATAGCATAACAATTCCATTTTGGTGTATGACTCATCTTTTTTCACAAGATGAAAAAAGTGACATTGTCACTTTGCAAAGTGGAGCAATATGTTTATAATTATTTCACTTGTATTTGTAATGTAAATTTTGTTGCCAAATACAAGGTGATTTGACTCTTGAGCAACTCAGTGAATTTGTTTCTTGCATTTAAAAGGCATAATCAAAAGGCTTTTTTCTAGGTTGCTAATGCAAACTCATTGATGTGCAAGTTTATCCTTGACCACTTAAAATAAGGAAACAAGCATAAAACAATTCATGTATGTACACTTGTGAGGAAAGAGACGCTATAGGAATGAAGAGAATGACTTTGGTACTCAGGGAAATATTATATACAAAACTTATATGATCTCATATTATTATATAATTTTTTCCGAAGCATAATCATGCACTGTGGTCTGCTCAGAACTGTGAAAAAGTACCACTTAATACTTTCATTAATCACAAAGACAATGTGATTTGCACTGTACAACTCTAAGAAGCATATTTTTATAGAGGGATGAAGAGAAATCGGCCAAGTTGGCCAGACCCAATGATATGCAGGCATTAAGATCATGTTTGCAAGTACAAATACATTTTAAATGTTAAGTAGATCAGATTATGTCATATTATTCTGTTTATAACCCTGTATTATTTAAAAGAGAATGTCCACCATGCTCATGTAGCATTCAAGTCCCTTCTCTGGCTATTGCCAGTTTTCCAGTTTTATCTCTTTCATCCTTCTGATGGGTTTTATGATGCAGAAGTGCCACACTGTGTGCACACACCTAGCTGTCCAGCAAATCGGGGCCTGGGAGATGCTGCCATGGGCAAGGAATGCCCAGGTTTGCCAGGAGTCCCGGCAAGCTGAGAAAAGGCTGGGGAGACCTTCCCTAGTCCTTCACTGGGAGCGTGGGCCTGCCAAGCTTCAGCATTCAGAATCGTGAAAGTAAGTTTCAGTGTTTGAAGCCCTCAGCCTGTGGTGATTTCTGATGGCAGCTCTAGGAAACTAACTCAACTCCCGTGTCTTTAATGAACGGTAACGGCAACTAGAGCAGCTCAATAAACCCCAAATCACTAATGACACAGGAATTTCATGAATAAAGTTTCATTCTACCAGGCTAAGAATCATGGCAAGCTTAAGAGTTTGTAAAGAGTAAAGAGTGCTACAACTTTATCTTGGCTTTTATAGTGAAGTCTTATTTGACTGGCAGAGTGTTGGACTTGGTGTGTTTATGGGTCACGAGTCATGGTCATGCTTGTGATTGGGTGACTCCCTCTTCCACCCCTGAAATGAATTGACTTTATCCTCACAACATTTTCTTACAAACTGGCTTATATCCTTGCCATATCTTGTTATTATAACTTATCAATTGCATCTGGTAAAAAAAAAATCAGATAAAAACAACCAATTAAACAAACAGGTCATGCTTATTACATCTTGTCTAAAGTTCTACTCTCCAACTCCACAGATTATTATATACACTCTACCTTTCATATACTTTTACACAATATTTTTAGCAACTGCTTTCTACACCATAACTTAGGATGTAACTTTTTCAGCTTTTCTATTTCTGCACAGAATGTCATTGGTAAGTTGATAGGGATTGCACTGAATCTGGACCTTGCTCTGGGAGGTGGGGTCATTTGTCAGTGTTAGGGCTTCCAAGCCCTGAACATGAGATGTGTTTCTGTTTGTTTGTTTGTTTCCTCTTTAATTTCTTTCATTAATTTTTTTTTGTAATTTTTGCTATAGACATCGTTCACCTCTTTTGTCACATTTATTTCTAGGTATATTTTGTAACTACTATAAATGGGATTGATGTCTTTATTTTGTTTTCATCTGGTTTGTTACTGGTGTATAGAACTGCTACTTATCTTTGTATTTTGATTTCTTATTCTGTAACTTCACTGGGTTTGTTTGCAGGTCCACAGAGGCTTTTTTTTCTTGTTGCTGTTTGTTTGTTTTGGTGGAGATTTTAGGTCTTACTTTATATACAATTATGTTATCTGCAAAGAGAGACAACACGACTTCCACTTTCCCAGACTGGGCACTCTATTTCTTCCTCTGCCCTCCCACCCCAGCTGGGTCTTCCAGTACTATACTGAATAAGACTGGTGACAGTTGGCATCCTCGTGTTTTTCCAGTTCTTGGAGAAAATGCTCTTGGCTTTTCTCCATTCAGTATGATGTTAGCTATTGATTTGTCGCATATGACCTTGATTGTGAAGTATGTTCCTGTTATGCCTCAGTTGTTGAGAGTTTTTATCATGAATGGATATTGAATTTTATCAAGTGCTTTCTAATATGTCATTGGAGTTGGTTTGCTAGTATTTTGTTGAGGATTTTGACACCTGTGAATTTCAGGCATACTGGCCTGTAGCTTTCTTTTATCGTGCTCTTGTACAGTTCTGTTTCCAGAATAACTCTTGCATAAATATATTAAGTAATTTCTCCCTCTCCTTGTACAGAGTCTAATGTTTTTTGTTATTGTTGCTATTGTTTGTTTTGTTTCTTTTTTCTAACCTCACACTTCCAGGACCAGTAATTTATCCCTACTATTACATTTTTCAGTAAAGTAATTATTACTTTCAAAATCGATTTAGTTAATGTGAATCCTAATACACTCACAGAGTGTTTATATTGATCTGCTTGCTATGTTCAATATAATTTTTAAACTATTGAAAATAAATAACTGTAGTTCTAGTGTTTCTAAATTTTAAAAGTTTAATTACAATATTGGGAACCTAGCTTTTGCATTTATCTGTAACAGCAATTTCCTAAAAGTTGCTACTCCAAAGGAAGTTGGGGAAATTAGGTTAAAATTGACTTTACAACTATACTAATAGATGCCTGTACCCTTCTTGTGGAAAAGCAATTAAGTTTTTCTGACAAAAATGTTAAAGTTTGAACATCCTTATCTAAGTCTATTTGCAAATATCTCTATAATAGACTTTTAAATGATATTTCAGGAGAATAAATAATCCCTGAATCTAGTAATTTAAAAAAAATCTTATTTTAGATGACAAATAAATTGAATCTTCTGTGCACTTAATAGAACTTTTTTTATTTGCTTCATATATTTCCTTAGGAAAAATAGGCTCCTTTATTTATAGTAAAGTGAGGTGAATTGACATTTTAAAAGCATCTTTCTTCATAATATAACCTTAGTTTTGGCTAATGGAGATATACTCACTGAAATCTGAATGAAGACTAAATGAATAGAAAGCATTTTATGATCTAAATTTGGAAGTGTTTTACGTAGGTCAGCTCTAGCTGAGCTATGATACGTTTTGCTTGATTTCTTAGTAACTTTTTATAATTTCTGAAGGTAAACATAAATACCCCACGGTATTAATTAACTGAGTAACATATTGGGCCTTTGTAAAATGTATACAATAATTAGAGTTTTTACAGGTTGCTCCAAATATCTCATCTGTAAAGTCTCACCTGCAGCTACACTTAGTATATCAGAAAAAAATCATATTTGCTGCTTATATTTAATCCTTAATCTGCCCTAATATAGGGAATGAAATTCCTTACAGTACTCTATTCCAAGCAGGTAAACTTGATATTCAAATGTTTGAGGTTAATTCTCCCTATCATTTATCCACAACTCCCTCTTTGATTAAACTTTAAAAATTATTTTGACTGAATTAGATCATCTGTACTAAAGTAAACTATATTAGTCTATTGGTTAAAAAGAAAGACTTAACCAAAGAAGAAAAAATATCCTGAGCTGAATTGAACTGCCCTTCGCTTTGCATCAGTAAGTTTTGTGAACGAGACTACTTGAGGATAATATGCACATGTTAGCTGGGTCATTAACAAAAGTTAGTGGCAGTGCTCCTGATAAGTAACCGGGGGTGATAGTCACAAAGGTGGACCACATGGACATTTAAAAATAGTTATGTCTTGATCTAAGGTGATGATTCTACTGAGAGACCTAAATAAGAATTCTAATGTATATGTATTGTCATAACTGGAAATATATGTGGAAAGAATGACAGATATCAGGCGGTAGAACAGACTTACAGCATCATTGAAAGATGACTTTTCTTAGTCACAACAAGACTTATTTTTCCTTACTATAGGAATGATAGTTAGGCTTAGAAATAGCTTGATGGCTTTATTCCATACGAAATCTTATTAATTCTAAAAGATATATGATAGTGTTAGAATTTTTTTTTGAGACAGAGTCTCACTATATGACCCTCTGTAGAGTGCGATGGTGTCACAGCTCACAGCAACCTCAAACTCTTGGCCTTAAGTGATTCCCTTGCCTCAGCCTCCCAAGTACCTGGGACTACCAGCACCCACCACAGCACCTGGTTATTTTTTGTTCCAGTTGTCATTGTTGTTTAGGTGGCTGGGGCCAGGTTCGAACGTGCCAGCCTTGGTGCATGTGGCTGGCACCGTAACCACTGTGCTATGGGGGCCGAGCCAACAGTGTTAGAGTATTGAAAGTTTTTTCCTCAGGAATGTTGTTTGCCTTTATTTCAACCATTGTTTGCCAAGTGGCATGAAAAACCCACAAAATAAACCAGAGGAATGATTGAAATTTCTCTCACCGAGTGGTGAACTTGTATGTATCAAGTTTAGTTCAGGCAGTGATTCTCTTTCAAAATGTAAATGCTGTCAGAAAGGTGGAAACAATTAGTTTTTCCATATTAGTGTAGATAAGGCATACGGTAATGCCATTTGTCCCCACAGAGTATCTATTGTTTGGGTGAGAGAAGGGACCCTTAAAGCTAGGAAAAGCAGAAAGGAAAGGTCAGGAAATTAAGGCAAACATCACCCAAACTTTGGATGATGATGGAGAAAAAGCAAATACAACTGCTATTTTGAAACTTTTATTAACCTTGGTATTTATTTTTTCCTAAGTTTAAAAAATCTGCTGCTGTTGATAGATGAGCGCATTCAGTCCGCTGACACTGAGTTATAGGCTGTAATTGTGACAGGCGGTCTCTCTCGGTCAGTAGAAGCACATTTGGATAGGAGGTGGATTCACTAATGGGATTTTCAATTCCCTTTACTTGATGGCCTCAAAAAATTAGGTTAGTAAGTATGGGATGTCTAATTTCCTTACTAAGTTTAATAGCTGATATGTCTGACATTTCTTGTTGGACACATCTTTTTATTGTGAAGATACAGCCTCATTCTTTCAAATGAACATTTTAGCTTGTGATTGTCTTCCAAATTTGTTTTAGAGCAATTTTTCTGTAATCATGAAGAAGAAAAAAAATTGTGTTATTCTTGAATACAAGTTCCGTTGTGAAACCAACGCAGCACAGACAACTCGAAATAGCAACAGAGTGTTTGGAAGGACGTGGCTAGCAAATGCACAGTATGTTGATGAAAAGCTCCATCCTGGTGATTTTAAACTTGACAAGGAGCCACGTGGGTGAGCTGAGCCCCAGGTGGGTGGTGATGAGCTGAAGCTGAAGTGCAGAGATTTCTAGCTGCTGTGCTGGGAACACTGGTGTGCCCTGACAGATCGTAGGTGCACCTCAGTTTTAAAGATCATTAATTAAATTATTTTTGAAAGAAATTCAAAGTACAGTAAGTGCTTTTCACTCTTCTTTTAAAAAAAATCAACATAATTTAAATATGCTGTGTAAGTTTAGCTATAGGTTTAAGTGGATGGCGAGATAAAAAAAAGGTTGAAAAATACTGCTGTAATGGAAGGGAATCCATTGCAACCTCAGTGGGAATTAGCAATAATGTTTGATCTTACTATTCCAACAATACTGGAACTTGACAAACAAATTGGCAAGGTAAAGAAGCTGGATAGATGGATTCTGCTTAAATTAAACCAGTGTCAGAAGAGACACAGTCTCCAAGCTTGCCTTTCTTTGCTGTCACTGCATAAGGTGAACCATTTCTATGTCTTGTATTGTCATGTGTGATGACATCACAAGCATTCAGCACAGTGTTGGATAAAGACTAAGTGCTGAAGCAGACTCCCAGGCTGAGTATCCATCACAAAAGCTGATGGTGTCTGTTTGGTCCAATGCTGGTGTTACCCAGTACAGCTTCATGGAACCTGGTCGGGGGATAACAGCCGATTCCACTGCAGCCAGCTGGATGAAATGATGAGATCAAGCAGCCGAGACTTGTCAGTAGAGACTGCTCTTGTAAGGCAGCACTCTCCCACATGTTGTACAAAAAACGCTGCTGCAACTACAGAAGCCGGACTTGGAAACTCCCTGTCCTCTACTGTGTTCGCTCACAGCAGCTAATACCACTTCTTCTGGGCGTTCAATTCTCAACAAGCTGTGGGAAACACCTTTCACAATTTCCTCACCACTCAGCCTCCAGGCTTTGTCACTACTGGCACACACAGGCTGCCATTAAGATGGCAGAACTGTGTCCAAAGTTTAGGTACACACTTTGGTTAATCATACTGCTTCTTGGTTGAAATAAACTAAACATTTGATTCAAAATCGGACATCTCAGGTTTAATGACCTATAGTGAAATCCCACAGCCAGTTTCGAGCCCTTACTTTGTTAGAACTGGCAGCAGCATGGGAAGGAATCATTCCTTTTGCCTCTTAAACACTTTTCTCATTTCCACTTTTGTGTTTTGTCCTACTTTACGGGCTGCAAAACATAATGTAAAAAAGCAGGCACAATATATCAAGCCCCTCCCAGCTGAGGCTTATACCGTTCCTCTGCTTTAGCTATGTTTATTTAAAATACCCTAGTAGTTTTAAAGATTACTTATATGGGGATAACTTCAAAATATATATTCATAGAACTCAAAAACCTCCATCCTAAACTTCACATTGTTATTTCTAATGACCAACTCAACCTATCTATTAGGAAATCCCCAAATTAATATGTTCAAAACTGAATATGCAATGTCTACTCCTATCCCTACAACCTGATCTTCTGACACTTCTCATCTCAGTAATCTGTAGCTCTCGATGCTCAGTCAAATAACAAACACAACAAAACCTGGAATTCTCCAGGGTTCCTCTTCTGATCATGTCTTGTAATAGAAACTCTTGTTTATTCCACAGAATGTATTTGTCATGTGACTACTTCCTCCTCTGCAGCAACCTGTCCAGCAAAGCCACCATCACCACGGGCTTGAACTATCAGAATAAGAAACTGATTCTTGTTCCTTGTGGCCTATTTTTCTCACATCAGTGAGAATATTTTATCCTATCATTTCTCTACTTAAACCTTTTTGTGAGCCCTAGCCAAGATAATAAGACCAAAAATGTATAAGGGATAAAGTTTTGAGAGAAAGAAGTAACACTCATTATTTGCAGATGACATGATCATGTAAACAGAAAACCCAAAGAACTCTATAAAAACCTAATATAATTATTGAGTATATCGTCAAGGCCAAGATAAAGGAATACAAGCTGTGTACTCACATATACAAGGTCCATGTTACAAAAGATACAAAATCTATGCTTTTAAATCAATAATATTTCAATATGCAAGAAAGAAATTACAAAATGAAATGTAAATATACTCTTTACAATAGCATAAGCCATCTTATTACAGATATTCAAGACTTCTACACTAAAGACTGAAAACTATTGTTGAGATTGATTAGTAATTCACTGAACATCACAGAAGTCTATCGTGCTTATGTATTAGATGCCTTAGTGTTATTTAGATATCAGTAGTTCTCCAATTAAATTTTTGACTTAGTACTATCCCGATAAAAATTTTAGTAACTTTTTAAGGGGGCTTGTGTTATTATGTGTGTATAAAATTTTATGAGTAGTTGCTAACAGTTACATGAGAATGTAAAGAACACTGAATAGACAAGGAAATCTTAAAGAAGAATAAAAGACTTAAAGTGATAAATCCAAAAATGAAGCAAAGATTTTGTGATATTGGTGCAGAATGAACAAGTAATGAGACAGAATAGATATACAACCAAGTGCCAAAATGATTCCGTTAGGAAAGAACTTTTTTCAATATATAATATTGTACCTACTTGATATCTATATAGAAACTAATGAACCTTGACTTCTATGAAACCCATACACAAAATTCAATCACAAATAGATTACGCATATAAATACATAAAGTAATAAAGATTCTATGAACAAAATAGAATAATGACTTTGATACTCCAAAATAGGTATTACTTTCTTAAATAGGACACAAAAATTATTAACCATAAGAGAAAAAGAATAAATATGCTGATCTTAATAAAAAGTAAAAATTTCTCAAGAAACATGAAAAAATGCCCATCACTGATCATCAGAAAAACGCAAATAACTAAAACCACAATGAGATATCACCTTACCCCAGTCAGAGGGGCTTTCTATAAAGTCCACAAACAATAGATGCTGATTTGAATACTGAGAAGGATCTCTTATATACCATTGGTGGAATTGAAAATTAGTACAACCTCTATGGAAAGCAGTATAGAGATTCCTGAAAGAACTAAAAGCAGATCTGCCATTCCATGCAGATTCCAATACCCAAAGGAAAAGAAGTCATTTTCTCAAAAAGACACCTGTGTGCAAATGTTTATTGTAACAAAGATGTGGAATCAACCCAACTGACCATCTATTCATAAGTAGATTAATAAAACGTGGTGTATGTATCCAGCCATAAAAAGATGAATTAATCACTTTTCTAAGAATATGGATAGAAGTGGATACCATTCTCCGAAGTGAAGAATCACAAGATTGGAAAAACAAACGACGCACATACTCTCCATTAGATTGGAACCAACCAATGAGCACACACGTGCACAGGGACGAGTCAGTTAGCAGAGAAAAAGTGGGGTGGCGAGAGAGGGAGGGCAATAAACCAACCTAATGGGGCCTGTGGACACTGTCAGGTGATGGGCACACCTACAGGCAGGACTCAGGCACTATAAAAATCATCCACATAACCTAAAAGATCAGGACTCCTTAACATTTTGAAATAAAAAAGTAAAATTTCTGCTTATTATGTCACATCATCAAGGATATGAAAAAGCAAGGCACATGCTGAGAGAAGATAGTTACAACACTACCTTACAAAAGACTCGTCAACAGAATATATAAAATCCAGTTTAAAAGACAAAAAACCTAAAACACAATGTGAGCAAAAATCTATGAATATAGGCTTCCAAAAAGAGGATATTTACATGGACAGTTCAAATATGAAAAGATGCTCAGTATTGCCATTCACACACACACACACACACACACACACAGAGCAAACTATAACCACAATACAATACTAACAGACACTCAACATTACAAAGCCTGGTAATATCAAGCGCTAGAAAGGGAAAGGGGCAAATGGGTGGAGTGTCTATATGGGCAAAGTCTTTTTGGAAGATCCTTTGGCAATTTTCACCAATTTTAAAGGCACTTACCCTTATTCCACATCCTGTCATATACCTGGCAGGTGTACTCCAAGGGACAGATGCAAGAATATTACTGGCAACTTTATTCATAATACTCTTAAATTAGAAGCCACTGAAGTACAGACTAAAGAATGGATAAATTATGATACATTTATATAATGGAATACATTTTAACAATATGAAAGAAAAAATACATGGGAACAATGGCAAATATCAGAGATAGTATGTTCAAAAAGGATATAGAATGAAAACTACCTACTATATCTCTCCTGTGATGTTCAGGACAAGAGAAATTAATCTCCTTAATGGAAATCAAATTAGCAGTGTGAGGGGAAACTTTGAGGGGAAAGGCTGTTAAAGGGATGAGAATCTTTTGAATTTCTAGAAACGTACACTTATCTTGTTGTGGCTCCTCAAAATATTTTCTTCTTTTAAGACATTTGTACTTTCTATCTATATTCTGTTCCTGAAACATTCCCCTGGATATTTATCTTCTGATTCATAGCCTCATTCAGCTTTTGATTAAAAGGTATCACCTTACACTAGCTACCCTTCCTGAGTACCTAGTATCTACCAGAGCCACATCTTGGCACACTTTCTTTCTGCTTAACTTGAATACACTTTTTATTTCCTCTAAAATATTTTTCTGAATTGATATATATTTCTTTGTTTATGCTGCTTTCCCCCCCACTAGATTGTGAGCTTCATGGTAAAGTGACATTGGTAGTTAAGTTCATATCACTAGCTCTGAGAATAAAGTTCAGCACACAAGTAAGTATACAATAAATAATTTTTCTTAATCATGTACTCCCAGTTACTTTTTAAATCTCTTGTATATCTAAGTGTTAACTACATCAGTCTTCAAATACAGAAACATTAAAAACTTTTATCAATTCCTCAGCTCCATTCACCCTCTTTTCTATATCTAAAAATGATGTAAAATGTGTCTATACTTACTTCAACTCCTTTTGAATTCCTTATTCACTATTGAACTCACTTTAATCTATTATCTGGCCCCATTACTCCATTAAAATAACTCTTGTGAACATGATCAATAACCCCTAAGTGTTAATATTGGTCTTACACAGAGATTCTCAACAAAGTTTTGCCTCATCTGGTTAAAACACTTGTTGAATTGAGTTGAGTTGATTTTATTTTCTCTTTATTATTATTATTGCTTTGCCTACATAGTCTGGTCAGCGATCACTTTGCACTTGACTGACCTTGGCTTGAATGCACACACTGTGCTAAGTTCATGACCAGCAATATTTTAATTGCAAAGAACAATTTTTTTTTAAAGTATCTATAGTACAAAAGAGAATACCATATTGGAATGTTGCCTGGCATCACATAATAGCCAGGGACAGGCTTGAGATGAGGACTAGAACCAGTCCTGGAAAGTCTGCATAGCACTTTTACAGTTTCCTTACAGAAAGACTGATTGGTCTTTTTGATCTCACCCCTCCCTTTTCCTCCTCTTTTCTCAGGCCTGTTTTCTTATCTTCTGTACCTATATTTAATAGGCCAATATTATATTTCACTTGTTCTAGTTCTGAATTCCTGGAAGAAAGAAATTAATCAGGAATCAATCTCTCTTTGGAGAGATTTTCCTCTGACAATATCCAGGTGTTCACTCCCTGCCCTAAAAGCTAGGGCCATGGAGAGTCATAAAGTGCAAAGATCCAAGGGTCTTTAAGGTACTTCCCCTAGAAGAGGATGAAAAGAGGGGAACACAGATTAAAAATTGAAGGTATGGTACTTGAAATTTTCTGTGCAGGTAGAATGGGGACCAAAGACCCCATTGTTGGCAAGAGAAAACACCCCCAGAAAAAGGGGAAAGTAAAAAAGTAAGCTGAGTCAGGCAGAACAAGGAAAAGTCAGCTAGTTTGCCTTTACACCAGCCACTGCTAAATTTCTTATCTGAGCAAGTTTCCTGTTTTTCCTAGAACCCTACTGGGAATACTTACGAACACCTCTGTTGGGTCTAAACACTCTGAGGAATAATGGCCACAGACAATGCTGTGGCAAGGCCTGCAAAGATACATTAACTAGGCCTTTTCCTGCCCAGTAAATAGACAAAGCAGATACCCACTGTGGAGATTTGCATTTGGCTGGGACAGAGATCAAGGGACCAGCTCAAGCCCTGAGATATGGGCAAGAGGGCTTATATCCCTTATCACAGAGGAAGACCCTTTGGGGTAGTGATGAAAGGAAAGTTCCCTTCTCCCACCAATTCTTCAGAGGAGATTGATGCCCAGGGCATTTTACTCCACAGTGAACTAGGGGGTATTAACACTCCCCTCGGAATCTGTGTGTGCCACCACAGACAGGAGGCTGCCCTACATAAGGCTCAGGTTCTGGGTTTCTCATGGCTGCTCAGACCCTTAAAGTTAATGATTATAGAAACAATAGGAGCTGACATGCTTTCTCAGAGAAACTGCTGATGTATTTGTTCCCTTTCTCAGCTTACCCTTTGGGCTAAAGAGCAAATAGCCCTCAATAAAAGCTAAGTGAAATGGACACTAAGGGCCACTATCACAACCCCATAAACAAGTGGTGGTCACCTGAGTTCCCACCTTTGAAAATTCTATTCTGTGTGTCTTGTCTCTTTCCTTCTCCTCCTTTCTAACTTTATACTGCTTCAATTGGTTGCCCCCAGATCCTTAGGTCTTAATGGACCATGCCCCTGGGACATATACCCATATTTCTGTTTTGACTTTATGCCAATACTTGGATTCTCTCCTCCACGGTTGCCTTTCTACTTGCTTCAGGTATGCTGGTGTGCCCTGAGTTCATCTACATCAGCAAGCTCATTCATTTAAAGAGATAAAATCACAGCCATGCTCTTGGGGAACTCAAATTTCCATGAAAAACGACATTTTTTGCTAAATAACAGTCTAATCAATAGTTTTTTGGAAGAAATTTTAAGCACTGGCTAGCAAAGCTGAATAAGAAAAGGATTCTTTTCTTGAAGTATTGACAAAGTAGTGGACAGACAAGGGATGCATAAGCATCATGGGTGACTGAAGGGGACCGAGACACTGTGGTGAGTGAAGGGGCCCGAGACAGTGTGGTGAGTGAAGGGGACCGAGACAGTGTGTGTGAGTGAAGGGGACCGAGACACTGTGGTGAGTGAAGGGGAGTGAGACAGTGTGTGTGAGTGAAGGGGACCGAGACACTCTGTGGTGAGTGAAGGGGACAGAGACGCTGTGGTGAGTGAAGGGGACCAAGACACTGTGGTGAGTGAAGGGGACCGAGACAGTGTGTGTGAGTGAAGGGGCCCGAGACACTGTGGTGAGTGAAGGGGACCGAGACAGTGTGTGT
>NW_003852473.1:4445914-4450952 GCF_000181295.1 Otolemur garnettii
GAGTGAAGGGGACCGAGACACTGTGGTGAGTGAAGGGCACCGAGACAGTGTGTGGTGAGTGAAGGGGACCGGGACACTGTGGTGAGTGAAGGGGACTGAGACAGTGTGTGGTGAGTGAAGGGGACCGAGACACTGTGGTGAGTGAAGGGGACTGAGACACTGTGGTGAGTGAAGGGGACTGAGACAGTGTGTGGTGAGTGAAGGGGACCGAGACACTGTGTGGTGAGTGAAGGGGACTGAGACACTGTGGTGAGTGAAGGGGACTGAGACACTGTGTGGTTAGTGGAGGGGAGTGAGACACTGTGTGATGAGTGAAGGGGACTGAGACACTGTGTGGTTAGTGGAGGGGACCGAGACACTGTGTGGTGAGTGAAGTGGACTGAGACACTGTGTGGTGAGTGAATGAATTCATAGAACTCTGTTCTCTCCGCGTGGAAGCAAAAGAGAAAGTTGAAAAACTGTTCCAAATCCTTTCTGTGTCTCTTAGACTCCTACAGCATAATTAATTGGCAGAAACATCTTGTTTCTGTGTTTTTATTTTTTAATGGTTATTTTACCTTTTGTCTAAAGAGAGAATATTTGATTTCTGTTGAGCAGCGTAATAATCAACTCTGTAGATAAATGCACATGAAATAAAATGCATTCGTATTACAATTTACATTGCTTGTATGTGTAAAGGATTTTCACTGAGTATGTCTGACAGTGTTGTTTTTTAGGGTATGTTAATTTTCTACATTGTTAGTAAATAGTATTATTAGTTATATAACAAGTACAAAGTCACAGAGAAGTTGGATGTGCAGGACTAAGTTTTTTCTAGCATGTAGGATAATAAGTTAATGACCCATAATCCCTGTAACATCCCAGTATTTTAGTGCTATCAATAAGAATCTATTTTAATCGCACTTAGTAGCACTTGGCAGTGGTATATAGCGTTTAGTACTACAAAGGAAGGCATTGCAATCATAACAGAATTATCAGACTCATAAATTTAAGAGTGAATTATTCTGCCATCTAATCCTCAGTCCTGTTACAGTTTTGTATATTTCCATATAATGTCTTTATACCTGACAAAGGGATCCAGTTCAGAATCAGTCATTTCATTTAATCCTCAGTTGTCTTTAATTTACAGTGGTTCCTCAGTTTACCTGGATCATTACCTTAGCATCTTTCAAGGCTTATAGGATAGTTATTTTGTAAAATGCTCTTAATTTGGAGTTCTCTAATAATTCCTCATATTTGAGTTCATCTCTGGCAGGAGTGTCACCTAATGCTGTGTTTCACTTATATCTTATCAGCTAGCACTTGGTTTCACCGTGTCCCATTACTGATGTTCAGGTGTATAATTTTTAAAGCTACTCCTTTTTCTTTTGAAATTAATAAGTATTGTTTAAAGAGTTGTTCTGAATTTATCAAACTTTCCATTATTCATTTATTTTTACACCACATGCACTCATTCTTTTCTTGCTCAGGTGGCTATAATCCATTGCAGTCATCATTTATTTTGGTGCTCAGACTGTCCTTACATTTATCCAATTTGCACTCATTCAAGCAGGCTACTCTGTGCTTTTCATGTGATCCCACTATTCTTTGAGTACTTCCTTACTTTCCCAAATAAAATAAGTTCTGGCCTCATCATGTGTATTCCCTGACTCAAACCTAAATTAATCCATTTACAAGGAGCTCTGATCCTTCTATTTGACCAATCTACAATCTCTGCTTTTGCCTCTCCCCATAGAGATGCTCTCTGCTCCCTGCTCAGTTTCTCATTCTCCCTGTCTTTGAGATTCTCCTTCAGAATCACACAGGATGCCGCCTTACTCTACTTTAACTATGACCCTCCCTGCTCCACTATTAAACTCTGGCTCCCCAAACCAACCTGTTCCTTCTGTAGTGATAAGATGCCTATATCTTTTACAGTAATTTCAAAGAAGATGAAAATACTTGGGAATTTATCTGACAAAGGATGTGAAATATTTCTGTAAATAGAACCAAGAAATCCCGGAAAAGAAATAGCAGAAGATGTTAACAAATGGAAAAACATACCATGCTTCTGGTTGGGCAGCATCAACATAATTAAAATGTCTATTCTACCCAAAGCAATCTATAGATTTAATGGAATCCCCATCAAAGCACCAATGTCATACTTTAAAGAACTCGAAAAAATATTACTTAGCTTTATGTGGAACCAGAAAACATCTTGAATAGCAAATACAAGTCTTAGAAATAAAAACAAATCTGGAGGCCTCATGTTATCAGACTTTAGTTTGTACTGCAATTTTATAGTGATCAAAACAGCATGGTAGTGGCATAAATGGAGATATAGATCCATGGAATAGAATAGAGAATCTAGAGATGAACCTAGCCACATAATACTATTTGATCCTTGATAAACCAAACAAAAGCATGCATTGGGGAATAGAATCCCTATTTAATAAATGGTGCCATGAGAACTGGTTTGTCACATGTAGAAGACTGAAACTGGAGCCACACCTCTCACCAATGACAAAAATTGATTCTCATTGGATAAAATATTTAAATTTAAGACACCAAACAATAAAAACCCTAGGGGAGAGTGTGGGATAAATGCTTGAAGGTACTGGCTTGGGAAAAGCTTTATGAGGAAGACCCCTGGCAAATGCAGCAATACCAAAATAAATAAGTGGGATTTGATCAAGCTAAAAAGCTTCTGCACAGCTAAGAGTACCACAACCAAGGCAAACAGCCTTTGGAATGGGAGAAGATTTTTCATGTTACAAATCTGACAAAAGGCTATTAACTAGAGTCTACGGAGAACTCAAATTAATCAACAAGAAAAGTGCAAGCAATCCTATTTATAAGTGGGCAAAAGACTTGAACAGAAACTTCTCTGAAGATGACAGATGAATGGTGAACAAACACATGAAAAATGCTCATCATTGGTAATGATCAAAGAAAAGCAAAACAAAACCACTCTGACATATCACCTAACTCCAGTAAGATTACCCCGCATCACAAAGTTACAGAGCTGCAGATGTTGGTGTGGATGTGGAGAGAAGGTAACATTGTAAACTACGACAACCTGTATGGAAAGAAGTATGAAGAATTCTCAATGAAGTAAAAGTGGTCCTTCCATTTGATCCCATGATTCTGTTACTAGGTTTCTGCCTAGACAAATGAAAATCATTTTACCACAAAGATATTTGCTCCAGAATGTTTATGGCAGCTCAATTTATACTTGCCAAGTCATGGAAGCAACCCAAATGCCCATAAACCCATCAATGGATTCACAAACTGTGGCATATGTATACTAAGGAATACTATTCAGCCATAGAAATGATGGAGACTTTACAATTTTTATGTTTACCTGGATGGAGTTAGAACACATTCTTAGTAAAGTATCTCCAAAATGGAAAAAAAAAATTCAATGTACTCAATATGAAACCAATATGTAATCAATTACATGCTCATATGAATGATAAAACACAAATATATTCTAGCAAGGGGGAGGGAAGGGAGAGACAGAATGATTGGAGGAGGATGGAGGGTGATGGTGGCTCAACTACAACTTGAACTTTACCTTGGAATTGAGAACAATGTACCTAAAAATTTGAAAAAAAAAAAAAAAAGAAGAAAGAATGAAAGAAAAAAATAAGATCCTCCCCCTGCTTAGGCCCTGGCCATTGAGGGATGGCCACTCCACTCCAATTCCTCTCCACTCCCACAAGGGACACCCACCTTGCTTTATCCACCAAAATCTCTAGGACTGAAATGCTAAAAGAGGGAAGATATTTCCACTATCCTTTTAATTGGCTGACAACTCTGTGGCCTTTTTATGAGTAGAAAATATTCTATTGGCACAGTTTGCAGAAAAAGAAGCAGAAGACAGGATTCTTATTCTCAAGGAGATTTTCAGGGTAATTGGAGAGACAAAGACAACTTATTTTATCTTTGCAATAATTCTGTAAGGCATAGATTAGTCCCCTTATCTGCACATAGTTATTAAGAATATGAACTCATTTTCTTTGAGGGGATAATTTCTCAGCAGTTTTGGAATACTATAAGTGGAACCAGAGGAAAAAAACTAATGTAAAAAATTGAGATGCTAAGCAAATTCTGGAAAGTCATAGTGATAAATTACAGTTCTTTTTCTCTGACTTTTTCAGTTTAGAATGAGTGAATAACATAGATGACACCCTTTAGGGAAATGAAACCATATTAATTTGCAACATTATAATGCTCCTGGGAACCCAATAAACCAAGAAGATAACCACAACCTTATGGCACAATAACTTCACAAACACAGCAACTGTTTTCTGTTTACAAATAGTGTGTCAGATCATGTTGGTCCCTTTCTTTGAGTGCTGTAAACATTTTCTGAGCATGAATATTTAAAAGCTAACTAGCCATAGTGTCTAAGGTAAATCTCCTGTACTTAAAATTCAAATGAATATGAGGGTAGGTAAAAAGGAACATGAGCAGAAATCTGTATTCTGGATGAGGGAGGCAGCAGGGCTTCACTATTGTAATCAGGTCTGTTCTTGTTGCTTGAGACAAAAACCCAACCTGAAAACCCCTGGATAGACTGAGGGATACATCAGCTATATAAGCAAGCATTGCAAAATACTAATGGAAATGACTAGAAACAGAACCATTATGCCACTAGGTCTTTCTCTTCCTCCCTTCCTTGATCCTCTCTGGGTGTTGCCTTGATCCTCTCATACCACTGACCACTTTTCATCATATGGTAGCAGATGGGGCGCTCACAGCTCTAGGCTCAGTTTCAGCTAGCCTCATTACTGGAGCACAAGTGACTTTTACCCTCATCAATACTTTGCAAAAATTCAGGGAAAGGACTCTGATTGAAAGAACACATATCACATGTTCACACCTTACTTAGTTCAAATTTTGTAGAACAGAGTTGGGAGGAATGTGCTATTTTTGTCAAAGCTTGGACATATGCTTCTCTTTATGGTGTGGGGTAACTCAAGAGTTCCCATTGTTGGATGCCTCCATTAGAAGCAAAGCTTGATATGTAAATGAAGTAGTTACCCTTGCAGGG
>NW_003852473.1:4450972-4456906 GCF_000181295.1 Otolemur garnettii
GGGTGGGGGCAGCTGAGACCTGGCTGCTGGGGAATTATTGTAGCCTCAGAAGCCATGCCAATACATATTTATTTTAATTTCTATATGGGTTTTGGTGAACTCAGTCTGGAGGAAGAAAGTCTAATTTGTGATCAAGTATAAATTAGAAATTAGTGGCTACAGGTAGCTGGGTAACCTGCCCACACAGGAAGTGAATTCATAGTATTTGGTGAATGATTATTCAGATAGTTCTTCAACTAGCAGCTGGGGACATGGGTCAGCATTCTATGTCCTCCCCATGTATATATATATATATATATATATACACGTGTGTGTGTGTGTGTGATATATACACTTATAAGTAAATGTGCCAGAGAGAAAAAAATACAAATGTTACAGGAACTCTATCAGCCCTAATTATGAAATACATTTAAAAGAGGTAAAAAAAAGAATTATAAGGTAAACAGTATCTAATGAAATAATATTGACATTCCTTTAGTACCAGATAAAATGGAAATGAAATGTAAAAATGACAAAAATAGGGAGAATCGGAAAGTCAAATTTAACACTGAAAGCAGTTAGCTGCAGCCTGGGTGGAGTCTCATCAGTTAGCAGATGTCAGTAACAGCACATCTTGACTTGAGAAAGACTGGTCACCTGGGGAGGGGCTTCCGCACGTCAGAGTCGCTTTAATAGGCACAGCTTTGAATTTATACTCTCCTCCAAGTATTCAGTCAATGTGTAAAGTTAGCTGCTGATATGATAATTCTAACATCTCTGAGATAATAAAGTCGTTTTCTTTTGTGTGTCTCTTTTTAATTTGTTTCTATCCTGCGAAGACTCAGACTTACGTATGGAAATAATGAAGCCCACTTTACTACTAATATCCAGCTGACTATTTATTGTTATGTTTAGAAAATTATGGGCAGAGCAGTTTTAAAAACATTTTAACTATTTAAAACATGCATATACAGAGTAATCTTACAATTTCAATGAAAATATATAAGTGATTTTATTGTTATACTGAAATATAAAAGATAATATGGTTATGTTTGTAAGCATTATGAAAAACTAAATTGAGATTATTTAGAATAGTTTAAGTATTGGCAAATAGTTTGCACACTAGAGTTTTTTAAAGTTATTCAAAGGGAAAATGAACATTGCTAAATTTATAAATGCCGTCTACAAGAATTAAGAAATTCAATTTACCAGGCTGGAAACATTTCTTTTGGAAGTGATTTTTAGAATTTCTTAGAATTAAACAGAGTAACAAAATTTGTAAGTTAAGGAAACTTAAGAAGAAACTTTTGATTATAGGAAGACAGGGTAGACAGAAAACATAAGAGTAGGGAGGTCTTTTCAGTTTAGTTTATGAAGCTAGACCCATCTTGAGGGCAAGAACAGACAAAGACGGTGTAAGAAACAAATACCGCCAATCCATATTCCTTATAAAATAGACTCAGAATTTCTTAACAAAACACTTGCAAAATAGAATTCAATAATGTAAAAAGGAAGTTTATACCAAGTAGGGTTTATTTCAAGAATGTAAGCCTTGTAAAATGTTTAAAAATCAATGTAATTCATCTTGTTAACAGACCAAAGAAGAAAAACCACATAATTATGCCAATTTATGCATCAAAATCAAAATTTAACAACTATTCATGACAAAACCATACGTGCAACTAAATGGAAAAGTTGATAGATTGGAATTTAAACAATTTAAAAGATTTGCTTTGTGAGAGATGTTGAGGATGGAACAGCAAACTGCAGGAGAACCACACGTCTCACAAAGGGCTGAGATCTTGATCCATATGTGCGCAAATTTAATATGACTGGTGTCCTTATAGAGGAGCAAATTAGGATGGAGACACACACAGAGGGAAACATGGGAAGACACAGACATGTCTCTTTGGCCATGTCAAAGCCGAAGGGAGAGGCCTCAGAAGGAACCGAATCAGCCGAGACACTGATTTTGCACTTCCAGCCTCCTTGACTTTGACAAAATGAATGTCTGCTGTTTGAGTTACCCAGTCTTTGGAATAATCATTTGTCATGCCAGCACGACCAAACTCTCAAAACTCACTAGTGAAAAAGAAAAAACAGTCCAAACGTAACATGGGCAAAATGCGCATCTAGATATTTCACCAAAAAATATATGGAAAGCACGTGGAAACATGTTAAATATGGTTCATCATTAGGGAAATGCTACTTAAACCACAGTGAGATATGGCTACATAATAGGATGTCCAGAAGTATCGTCAACGCCAAATGCTAACATAGACACACAGTAACCTGATGGCTTATATATAGTTGCTGGGAATTTAAAATATTGTGGTCATTATGGGAAACTATTTTCATCATTTTAATAAACATGTAACTGGCATATAGTCCAGCAATGAACTTCTGTGCATTTGTGCCAGATAAATGAAGAAATACATTTACACAACATAAGCCTGTGTACAGGTTTTTATAGGAGTTTTATATATAGTAGCCAAAAATTGGAAATAACCCAGTTGTCCTTTAATTGACGAACAAGAATACAGTGGTACATCCATACAGTGAATACTACTCAACAATAAAGAGGAACAGACCATCAGTCTGTGCAGCATCTTGAATGAATCTACAAAATATTATGCTGAGTGCAAAATAAGCCCATCTCAAAATGTGCTACCCTCTGATTATATTATACAGTATCTCTGAAATGAAAACTATGCAGACATAAAATATATCAGGGGTTTCAGGGTTAAGCAGGTGGGGAGATGCTGACTACAGAAGAACATGAGGGTCCTGGGGCATCAGAAAGGTCCAGTGTCTTGGTACACCATTGTCAACATCCTGGCTGTGATACTCTACTATTGTTTGAAAGATGTTATCACAGAGGAATCTACCTTTTTGCATATTACTGTCATTTTTCTGTTTTATCTTGAGACACCTGCGGGTTTATAAGATTGAAGCATTCTCCCTATTGCAATAGTTTTTTTGATAAAGTTTTTCTTCATTTAAGTCCAGATTTGTTTGTTTGTTTTGGCAACATTTGGACAGTTGAAGAACCTCACTTTCAGAAAGATACAACACCCAAGATAATGCCTTCATATTACATTTGATTGGAAAAATTGCTAGGGAAATAAAAATTGCTAGCATGGGCCAGTCTCCAAGTCCTATTTACTTAAAAAAAATCATCATGTGGTCACAAAGTAATCAAATTATGAAAACCAAAAAAGGAAAATCATTTCAAATTTGACAGGTTCCGATAAAACATCAAACTGGAAACAGACCTGAAAGTCAAGTTTGATATGTTGCAGTTTAGTGGCACACCATCAAACCCACTGCACGCTGGTTCTTGATCTCAGCTGCTATTTCAAGTTAATTTCCAAATATTTTCTCTGCTTTGCTTAGGACTGGATGTGAGTCAGAATGGGCTTTACCTTCAGGGAAAAGGCAGTAATGCTTGTATCTGAGCTAGCTCAGAAGTTCAGAAATGCACATTTAACTTTTAAAGAGGTTAAATTTTAGTAAGAAACAAATTCTGTGAAAATATAGACACTGGTCATCTCAAATTTACACAGTCTCAAATCTGCCAATATCAGCAGAAAATTATAGGAAGCTTAATGTGTCACTTTCTGGGACCTCACGTTTGCGCCTCAGTTTTGGTGATCATGTGAAATGTTGTCAGGCTACTGAAAGTGGGTGAAAATTCTGTGGACTCGAAACTATGAGGACTGTCTGTGCTTTCTTCTGGTACTTCCACAGACACTGCTTGAAGGAAACAATGTTTGCTGGATAGAGATTATGTTCCGTCTTGACCAACACCAACTTCAAGGAACCTAAAAATATTTCAGAGATTTTTCTAGATGTTGCACTCCATTTAATGTGAAGGATCTAATTTAGACCAATGTTTCTAAACAGCATCCAAATCCAAGTAGCTTCCCTAAATCCCTCTGCTCTTTATTAAATTCTTTCTCCAAGTGTTTTTATTTTTTCCTGCACCATCTTCTCTCCTCATGGAGCAAAAATAACATTTTATTGTTGCAGGCAGGCCCCCAGAGAATAGACTACTAAGAAGCTCCTATCACATTGCCCTGTAAATGTGTCTCTTCTCCAAAAGGCAGGAGCCATGGACAGTCCAACATCCTGGGTGCACTGTCAGTAAGTTAATCTGTGCTGGGTTCATGACACGGCAGGGAGTGCAGGGGGTGGGGGCGCACCCTGGGATCTGCAGGTGGAGTCTGGGTACACAGCGCTCTACCCTTGCCACCCTCTAACCCCTTCAGGGTCTGTGGCTTCTCATTTCTGAATTGTTGATTTATTTTACCAATACTTTAACATTTTAGTTATTGTAAAATTAATACCTGAATACTTTATTGCTATAGAAATCAGTGAATAACAGTGACAAATAATAGATCTCTAAACCTCAGTAGCCTTTTCATGCCCACTGCCTACCTCAAATTCTTTTTCTGAAAGTCTATAAGTAGCAGTAACTATTACTTGCTTCATAAGAATCCTTTTACACAGTTAAAAAATACTTACTCAGGAACAGATGGAGAGGAGAGTAAAAAAAAGAAGGGAAACCAAAGAGGGTCTAACAGATACCTTTACACACAGTAATGCCGCGAGGATTTTCACTGCCATTCTTTCACTGATATGTTGATAGTTCAAATATTTTATCGTAACCTGCCATTTTCACTCAACAGTGTTCTCGGAATTTTTTTATTCATGGCTCCATTAGTTTCATGATGCCTGACTTGTCTAAATGCTGCGAGGATTTTCACTGCCATTCTTTCATTGATAAGTTGATAGTTCAAATATTTTATTGTAACCTGCCATTTTCACTGAACAGTGTTCTCGGAATTTTTTTATTCATGGCTCCATTAGTTTCATGATGCCCGACTTGTCTACTTCTTGTCTCCAACTGCCTGATTCTGGTGATCTCTCGAAGTTTCCATAGGCAGCTTCTGTCTCAGACTTAGAGCCACAACCTTAGTTCTCAGCAATGTCAATTTACTTACTGCCTATGACACCACCAGTAGATGCCTCGTGACTTTTTCAATAATTTAATTTTTTTCAGTGTATATGTTACACATTCTTGTTTGGTGTTATAAATAAGTAATAAGAAAGTGAATACTATTCTAAGGAAATAAATGTCAAGACCTTTAGAGCATTCACGCAGTGAAACAACTGCTGATTCATAATACCTGGACCATTTTTCTCCCTTTGATTATATCCAACTGTAAATTCCCATGAAATCTTCCTAAGTAACATTATAAAATAGATGAGGTTTTCAAAGAAACTGGTTTCATATACAGGGTAAATAGCATTCACTTGGGTGCCGAGGAAATGTCATTCATAACCAGAATAGAGATCTTTTTCAGCTTAAATTGCCTTTCTACAGAAGAATAGTTTTGATTATGTTTTTAAGTAAGGCAGGTTAAAAAATGATATTTTGCTATCACATTATTTCAAATAAAATTTATATCAGTCTTTTAGATATTATACCTTCTGATCAATTATTTAAAACTGAGTTATTAATTTCAAAGGTCAAAACAGTCCAATAAGCTTGTCATTTCTAGGCAATATTAGAAAAAGAAAATGTGAAAAATAAGATCTGGTAGGATAAAATTTCAAATAATTAACTTCACAAAAGATAGAATCTATAACACTGGAAGAATATAGGTAAGTTTTATGTTACAGGAAGTTAAATCAAGGTGACTGTCTAATCCTCAACAATTGTTATTCAAATTAATTTATTTACTTTTAATAAACAAATATTTTAGCATTTTCTATATTTGAGATCTATTTGACTGTCGTTCAAAAGAGGATGATAGATATTGAAGTATTATGATGGTGAGTGGGCTGTGTACCATTTACAGTAGACACTGAAGTATTATGATAGTGAGTGGGCTGTGTACCATCTACAGTAGACACTGAAGTATTATGATAGTGAGTGGGTTGTATATC